>NC_142940.1:65194384-65209384 GCF_046866305.1 Octopus bimaculoides
TTGTATGCGTTTACAAATGTTTGCGTGTTCGATTTGTGGGTGTGCAACTGAAGAACAATGTGAGTGTTATGTTTTGCAAGGGTGCATATTTGTATGCAACAGTTGTGTGCAATGTATGCTTGTAGAAGCGAGCGTTTGAATTTATTTATAGTGTGTGTGTGTGTGTGTGTGTGTGTGTGTGTGTGTGTGTGTGTGTGTGTAAGAAGTAACCCGTCTTTCTGTGTTAAGTGTAAGGGTTGCTCATTGTGTTGTTAAGCAAGTGCCTTTGTATGCATGCAGCAGCTAAGTGAGTTATCGCCTATGTTCGTATATAAGTGTTTGTGTATGTATATGAATGTGTGGGTGTATGCGAGGTGTATGGTTGCTGCAGGTCTTTCTTATACGTGTATAAATATGTGTATACAGTGCATGTGTGCGTGGATGTGTGTGCGTAGATGTGTGTGTGTGTGTGTGTGTGCAAGTGAGCATGTGCGCCAAATTTCCTGAGAAGTGAGTCTAAGTGTAGAAGTAGCTGCCCTGTGTGTACATGTGAGCGCATGCCACAAGGTAACAGCCACATGTCTTCAGCTGATAGCGGTGTTGTCGGTGATGGTGGTGGTGGTGGTGTTAATGTAATTAAGGTAACGGAGGTGTCGGTGATGGTGGTGATTTGTGTCCGATGGTGTGTGTGCTATTGGGGCGTTTGGTATAATTGTGGCAGTGGCAGTTGTATCGTAATAATGGGAATTGGGGGTAGTGGTGACAGTGGTTGGAGTAGCGGTGGCATTGGTAGCAGTGGTGGTGGTAGTCATGGTTGGGAAGGCAGTGGTTGTTTCGGTAGCATGGTGATGCTGGGGGCTTTGCTATGGACAACGTAACGGATGAGTGAAGCATTGAAAAATGGTATGTGTGGTAAAGCGATGAAAACATCGACTGTCTGAGGTTGTGGTGTTGGTGGTAGTACCGCTGGTGAACGTATTTGTCGTTGTGGTGTTGGTGGTAGTACCGCTGGTGAACGTATTTGTCGTTGTGGTGTTGGTAGTAGTACCGCTGGTGAACGTATTTGTCGTTGTGGTGTTGGTAGTAGTACCGCTGGTGAACGTATTTGTCGTTGTGGTGTTGGTGGTAGTACCGCTGGTGAACGTATTTGTCGTTGTGGTGTTGGTAGTAGTACCGCTGGTGAACGTATTTGTCGTTGTGGTGTTGGTAGTAGTACCGCTGGTGAACGTATTTGTCGTTGTGGTGTTGGTGGTAGTACCGCTGGTGAAAGTCTTTGTCGTTGTGGTGTTGGTAGTAGTACCGCTGGTGAACGTATTTGTCGTTGTGGTGTTGGTAGTAGTACCGCTGGTGAACGTATTTGTCGTTGTGGTGTTGGTGGTAGTACCGCTGGTGAAAGTCTTTGTCGTTGTGGTGTTGGTAGTAGTACCGCTGGTGAACGTATTTGTCGTTGTGGTGTTGGTAGTAGTACCGCTGGTGAACGTATTTGTCGTTGTGGTGTTGGTAGTAGTACCGCTGGTGAACGTATTTGTCGTTGTGGTGTTGGTGGTAGTACCGCTGGTGAAAGTCTTTGTCGTTGTGGTGTTGGTGGTAGTACCGCTGGTGAACGTATTTGTCGTTGTGGTGTTGGTGGTAGTACCGCTGGTGAAAGTCTTTGTCGTTGTGGTGTTGGTGGTAGTACCGCAGGTGAACGTATTTGTCGTTGTGGTGTTGGTGGTAGTACCGCTGGTGAAAGTATTTGTCGTTGTGGTGTTGGTAGTAGTACCGCTGGTGAACGTATTTGTCGTTGTGGTGTTGGTGGTAGTACCGCTGGTGAACGTATTTGTCGTTGTGGTGTTGGTAGTAGTACCGCTGGTGAACGTATTTGTCGTTGTGGTGTTGGTAGTAGTACCGCTGGTGAACGTATTTGTCGTTGTGGTGTTGGTGGTAGTACCGCTGGTGAACGTAATTGTCGTTGTGGTGTTGGTGGTAGTACCGCTGGTGAAAGTCTTTGTCGTTGTGGTGTTGGTGGTAGTACCGCTGGTGAACGTATTTGTCGTTGTGGTGTTGGTGGTAGTACCGCTGGTGAAGGTCTTTGTCGTTGTGGTGTTGGTGGTAGTACCGCTGGTGAACGTATTTGTCGTTGTGGTGTTGGTGGTAGTACCGCTGGTGAAAGTCTTTGTCGTTGTGGTGTTGGCAGGAAGAAAGAGTTGTGATGGCTGTAATTACTGTTATGTTTGGAATCAACTTTAGTGAGATAATTGATGTTGATCTTGTTATTGTTGTTAGCACCAAGTGAGTAAGTTTATAATCAAAGGCGTTCCAACAGTGACTCTTCCAAAGACTTACTTGTCTATAAACCTCATCGTTAGCTTCAAAGAAATTATGCTGACGAAGTTAACGGAGAGACTTGTACAAGCCTTTGTCATCGTTTGCATCATCACTATCATGAGAAGAAGAAGAAGAAGAAGAAGAAGTACCATCATCAAAGTTAGATTTTACAAACTGAGGTTCAGAAAGAGAGCTGTTCACGTCTACTGCGGCTTTGTTGTGGCTCTTAAGACCAATACGAGACAATAGTCGGGCCGCAGCCGTTGCAAAGGAAATTTTATCACGAGTTTTGCTGATGCTGTTTCACGGTTCCCCTTCGTTTGTCCCCAAGGACATTCTTTATGATTTCCTTCAGTCAGGGGATCTGCTTTTTTGTTTACAAATCTTTCAGTGTTTCTATCTAAACATAGAAACTTCTATAAAAGCAATTTTGAACTAATGTTGATAACGAACGATGCGGCGTGAGTTTAATGCGTTTAGGCATTGTCGTATGTGCAACAACAGCAGAGAATATGGTTTCCTCCCAAAATCCTCCCAACAAAACGACACATTGTCTGCTTTTGATTTCCATGAAAATAAAGCCAAAACTCAACGACTTCGACGGAGAAAATTACACGTCCCGGAACAGTTACCACAGATACCAGAAACTCGTTTCTATACCTTAAGAAAGACAGGCATCATAAAACCATATACAAGATGCAAGGAAGGAAGAGATGGAGCAAAGACACCGACCAAACACTGTAACGGATGTTTGCGAATTTGTAAGGAATAATAAAAAGATCTTAGAAACAGAAAAAAAAAGTTATCAAAAAATACATACCTATTGAGAAAAAAAAAACAAAGGTGCCAACCACACGCATAAAAAGATAAGCTCTCATAAACCAATGAATGTAATACAATGGAATATCGAACGAAGCACAACAGAAAATACGTAATCCCTTACAAGAGAAAAAGATATATCAGAGTAGAAATGAATGAAACGAACAACGGATGAACGCTCGAAAATAATTAATATTACACAACAAAAGCGATCACACACAAAGAGGGCAAATAAGGACAAAAGAATAGAAATAAACCCCCAAAATAGAGGTGGGTGAAAATGAAAAATAAGGAAGAAAAAATAAACGCCCAAATCATAATGAGAACCGCAAAAATAAGTCATGGCAACAATCATTTGGAAATATTTCGACTGGCAAAAATATACTCGACATCGTGCATAAGCAGAAACAATATAACGTTTAGCACAATTGAGAAAAGCCATCAAGGATGAAAATCTAGCACGAAAAGAATCGAATCTGTACATCTATTGAATTGTCACAATGTCTGCCAAATCTAACATCAGAAATCGATGCTACTCAGCGGACAAGTTTGGTCGTTGAAGATTACACTACTATCCATCGTTACAGCAGATACAACACTAAGAAGATACGTTCGTAGGGAGCCTCAACCATAGTCTGTAACTAAGTGTTACATAAGAAACACAAATATTAGTCGAATAAATCGACCTTGTGTTATATTTTATCGACCAATGAAGGATGAAAAGCAAAACAACGACTATTCTAAAATGAAAGTGTTCATATCAAAATTGTTCAATACAGATAAACAGAATTATCACAAAGCTACAAAAAAAGAAAAAAAGCAAATCCAACGTGGCCAGTCACCTACTTCCCACTGCCCACTTCGCCAACTCGCAAGAAATAGCAGCAAAATCTACTTCACAATCTTACCGGGCTAACGTTAGCGATGAATAAATCTCAAAGAAATTCTGTCCAATACAACCAAATCATATGAGAAATCATTACCTCAGAAGCAAAGCCGTTGATAAAACCTCATCGGTATCATATATAGGTGTGTATGTATGTATGTATGTATGTATGTATGTATGTTGAATCATGTCCCTTGGAGAAGGTCACTCATATAAAACCAAATATGCATTGAACATTTTGGGGGAGCTTTTGCTTGAGATCATAGCGCTGCCACATTCTTCATCAGAAGGGTGGAAAATTCTAGGTTTTGCATCTCTAGCGATGCGATTATCCGATACCCGTTCGAGTAGGAAGGTGACGCACTGAGTATGGAAGCCGCGGACGACACGAACTTGAATGAAGCCGATTGCTGGTGCAATAACCACAAGCATGGCTGGGATTTTGCGTGGGCAATGGTCAATAATGGTCTTCCTCGGTCACAAGTGAACATTGTCCTCATAGTATGTACGTACGCACGTAAATAATGTGTGTGTGTGTGTGTGTGTATACATATATATGTCTGTGTGCGCACGCGTTCGTATGTCCTGTGTATGTGTGTGTGTGTATACATATATATGTATGTATGTGTGCGCTCGTGCGTGTGTGTGTGTGTGTGTGTACATATATATGTATGTCTGTGTGCGCGCGTGCATATGTTCTGTGTGCATGTGCGTGTGTGTGTGTATGTGAATTATGAAATTTTCCCAGTGACAATGATTGCATTGCTACAGTATGTTGTGAGTTAATTACTGGCGGTAATTGGTTGCATAATTAGCTTAGTTGGGAGTTAGGACGGCCTTCTCTCAGAGCTCTACGTACAGGTGACGGTTTTTCTTTCGCTGTTATATTGGCAGATGTCCACTTCAATTGGAAGCAAAGCAGAATTTCCAGTTGTGTGAGCGGCGAAATGCTGGCGCTGCTAAAAGGATGTTATGAAGAAAATCAGAAGCATAACTCGATTAGATACAGTCTGAAATTTCGGGCAAGGTGGTAGCAAATGGTCAGTGCTTGTTGCGTGTATGATAACCCTGTCCCAATAATATATGTAAAGAATTATGCCCCTTACTATAATTTTCAAGTTCATAATGCAATATCAGAACATCTGGACGATTTAACATTTCATATATGTCTACGGTTGAGCTATGGATAGAAAAATCTGGATGAGAATTTATTAAAACTAACGGACAATAATGTTTAATGAAATTTACTCTATCTTAGGTAATGTAACGCTAATATATATTTATGTGTGTGTATAAAAGGGTAAAGATCTCCGGTCATGAATGACCATAGGATTATACCTAGAAAGTTTCCCTCCAAGGCACATTTCCGCGCAGTGCTGTTTATGGACGACCAGCAGTCGAACGTGAATAGCAGCCTCCCGTCTCCACGCCATCAATGTTATCCAAGGCAAAGGCTGATACAGCTTGGCACCATCGACTCATTTTTTTTACAGCTGAATGAACTGGAGGAATGCGTGCGTGCGTGCGTGCGTGCGTGCGTGAGAGGTAAGTCTGCACACGTGCGCGTTTATATTTATAAAGCAATTGCATTTTTTTTATGTCAAGAAATATAACTTAGAAATTCGATAAAGAATGTCCCATGAAATAATTACCAGGCTAAAATAAATACAAGGGTTTATATATTCGAAGAACATCCTTAAACCATTTAAAACAATGCTCCAGTATGGCAGTGCCCCAGTATGACAGCAGTTTACTGACTGAAGCCAAAACAGAAATAAAATAATTAAATACAACATCAAGAAATGGGAAGATTTTGAAATAATAATTCAAACATTCTCTTCTTGAAAATGTCACGTCATACAAACTCTTCGCAAAGCGAGTATTTTCTTCTTCCACCAAAAGCACGTATTTACAATAATTTCTTTAACGATTCTACCGAGACATCAAGAATAACTTCCACGTTGGATAATACATGTATAACAATAGAAATCCGATCACAGAGTTAGAGCATATGGAATTAAAGTATAATATTGTTTAAGATGTGAAACCAATAGCAAAGGAGATACAGAAAAGAAAAAAAAATATCACCTGAAAGATGGCCGGTCATAACAAACAGGAAATTCACCAACATTATCAGGTGCGCTACCAGAGAATTGTGGCATTTGATAAATTTGCCCAGTGTCAGTTAGATTGCATAATATGAAGTTAGCAACAACATTGAAGGAATATCTAAAGAGATCAGAATTAACATTGACAGAATACTTGAAGGGAAGAATCCACACTGACTGATTGCTTGACGCCAAAACAATATTAATTCCCAGAAATAAAACATCAGAGACGCCAAAGCTAGCGACTAATAACCTGTTTACCAACACAACATCGATTTCTAATATTTATACTCTCAAAAAGGTAAGCTACTCATGTGGAAGACTAAAATATTTTTACCAGAGGAGTAGAAAAGGTAAACGAACTGGATATATGTGAGCCGAAAAACATAGCTACTGGTAGATGTAGAAATATTTGAGAACAACTGAAAAAAAAAAAATAATATCTAAATATGGCACGAAATGATTAATGAAAGGTCCCCGACGATACTGGAGACACTGATCGTAAACAAACAGTTTCAATATAAAAAGGCAGTATAAATCTATCACACCGTGTTAAAACGTTAAACATTAATAACACACTGCAACATACAGAAACAATAAAATATAACGCAATCTCCATAAGAAGCGACATCTTTCAAAGAAACTGTCCCCACAGAACTCTTCTGTCCAAAACTGACTCCATTAATGAATGTATTGAAGCAAACCACTTAATGGTGAAACATTCTATAAATAATCTACTCAATATGGATGATATCTGAAAACTATATAGAAGAGACAATAGCCAGCAGGAGACCCTACTAAAAGTTCTGCATTTATTCAGTAGCGATATCAAACTGAGTATGGAATTATATAAATGGGCCATCGCTTCTCTAAGAAGAGAAAAATTAATTAAAATTGCAAATATTAACTTAGATTTAGACACCGAAAACAGAATTAGAAAAAGAATCAACAATACGAACACGGAGAAGCAAAGAAAGAAATATTTTCAAAATATGAATAGCAGAGAACAGTCTGTTGCTGGTTTCAAATTTTGGCTCAAAGCCAGCAATTTCAGGAAATCGGGGACCTCAGTATTCATCTGTTACTTATTATATCCATCTCGAAATGATGAAAGGCAAAGTCAACCTCAGCGGAATTTGAACTCAGAGCGTGAAGACGGACGAAATGCTATTAAGCATTTTGTCCGGCAAGCTCATGAATCCGTCAGCTTTTTCTGCCTTGAATCAGATTAATATTAATATTGAGAGGAATACAGCAACAAAGAAATTATCATCCTAAATACCCTAGAGATGTCAATCTTAGATTGAGGTTTGAGTAAAATAATTTAGTTGGTATATCAACAGAAAAGCCTTCACAGGAAAACCAGCAAATTTTTTCGGTGCATCTGGAATCCATCATCACGGACATTATTACAGGTAGGAAATTATGAAAGGTCTGATAGAAATCGGGAATTATTGTCGAGTAATAAACGAGAACAAAATACAATGAGTCTAAAAAAATAGTCTGAACATGCAAACGTAGATTGATTAGTTTAATATAGCAAAACAAAACAAACAAAAAAATTGTCAGAAACCAGAATCTGAGTGCATTGATAAAATGATTTCGATAAAAATAAAACGGCAGGAAATGCAAATATAATAAAATATAAAATCAAAGCAGAATTGAAGTTGGGAAAGAAGAATGGAAAGAAAGACGCCTGTGTTTGGTGAGTATTATGCAAGACTGGACAGAGACGAAATGAGCCAATATGAGAGCGGAGTCAACTCAAAGCTCTGGACTTAACAAAGAAACGGAAGGTCTGATTACTGATGCACAAGGTCACTGCCTAGAAACAACGCGCACGCACGCACGCACACACACACACACACACACACACACACACACACACACACACACACACACACACACACACACACACACACACACACACACACATGCCTATGGAAGCTCCAGGAAAATATTAGAAGATATTGACTTCAACTGCAGAGAATGTTATCAACATAAAGATATAATTCCTTAACCACTGCCAAATCATGGCAATGATAAAAACAAGTATCCCAGACATAACTGGTTAATCGACTTAATCCATAATCCACCTTAAAACCGGCATCTGGTTCTTAAGTGCCGCCAGCAAGATGCACTGTGTCGCAAACATTCGCATTGACTGTCCTGTCCGAAGACAACTATTTCGTTTTCTTCCAACGAGAGAAGCTCCGACAATGGTGAATGGGTGCTAACATTTCTCTTCTGACTAAGCCACCAGAAATACATATAAAGTGTGTGTGTGTGTGTGTGTGTGTGTGTGTAGACAGATATAAACACACACACACACACACACATATATATATAATGTTGCTAATATGCATATATTCAGTAGACATTACAACTGAAAATATCTGGCATCATAAACACGAAATCCGGTATTTGGCAATGACATAGTTATGGTAATCTATGACATTCTTGTGCAAAGCAACAAGGAGATCAAAGTGAAGTGCCAACATAGCATGATGAAAGACAGGAAGGAAAAACCTATCCACTCTCGTCGGCATCTGATCAGTTCCAAGCGAAATATCGTCCGGAAGGAAGTCGAAAAGCTATCAAAGCACAATGAACATGATATGGAAATAAATGAGAGTAAAAACGACACCATTTATAATTATAGCATTGGGTACAATAAAAAGAAAACAAACAAATACATAAATACCATGCCTGACACCTTTCATATCTCCAAAATAGCCCTCACAAGGAACAGATTCTATTCATGATATTTTCGTTTTAATAACAAACAGTAAAATAGTCTCTGCTCTCAATCCGAGAACAACTGAACACCGTACTAGTTCTCCGTGATCATCTTACAGCTCCATAACACATTTCACACAAACATGATTTATGTAGTTAAACAAAGCATGGTTAAGTGATTAAGAAGTTGCCTGTCTAATAATGTTATTTTGGGTTCTACACGGTATCTTAGCCTAGTAGGATGTCGAGTAAGGCCTTGTGAGTCAAACTTAGGAGATGAACCCTGTGCAGAAAAGACGGGACCTACTATTTAAAAAGAAACATTTGCTAAAGAATCACTCAAATAACATTCCGGAAGTAAGTCGAGAAACTTCCGTAGCACAATGAATTGGAAGGGACATAACCAAGATGAGATTAACAATCGTTCTATTTAGTAGATTAGGTTAACAGATGCAAATGAAACGAAACGCAATTGGAGAAATAGCGAATTCACTATCACTCTTTTCTTTGCATGCAGGCAGGCATGCGTGTATATATGTATGTATGCATGTTTGTACGTGTGGTTGGATGGATGGACGGACGGAGGAACGTATGGACGGACAGACGGATGGACGGATGGATGAATTGCATTGGTCGCAATAAATTGTGTTACAGTTAAATAATATAGAAGCGATGGCAATGTATTGCTAAAACTGCGCTACTTCAGCAGAACTTCATGGCTGGGTGAGAATTTGAACTCTCATTGATCATAGTGACTCATTGCATGTTGCTTCAAACCAGCATCGAAAAGATCGACACCAGTACATCACAGGTACTTTATTACGCAATGTTCTTAACTTTAGAAAGGATGAAAGTTGATCTTGGTAGGGTACTCAGAACGTTAGGAGTCGGACCCAATATTGCGAGGGTTTTGCTCAACTCACCAACTACCAATCCGTTGCCCTAATAATATCCGTCCACTAAATTATTCCGCGGCACAAAACTACTCTCTGTACACCATATGACATCATTCTGTTCCATCATAAAGGGGCCCTTAGTAACACATCATTACACTCCTACAATTTACACCAGAACACCAGCCAACGGGGGAGCGTATACATGCAAGAAATGACAGCGAAATTCCTTCTAAATATAATTCTACACCCTTAAGAAAAACATCTTGAACAACGCATACACTTCCTGTAAAAAAAGAATTTATGTTGCTCGCTGCTGGAATTCTTTTAATCATGGACTTATTGGGTTAGCGCTGAGTTAGGATTGAACAGCAACAATAATATAGGCGCGGAGGTATATTACTACGCCCTTCACAGATCCTGCTGACGTCATCGACGTTTTCTAATAGGCAGAAGGAATTTTCTTTTCAAACAACCACGAAGCATGTCGAGTTCTTTCCATTGTTTTTGTGCGCGCGACGATAAGAAACAAAATGGACGTGCAATGGATTATTTTCTATAAGCTTCAAAACGTGTTAGTTAACCACATTAACTTTCCGGCACACATAAGCACACTCACTCACTCGCACACACTCACAAGCACATATACACACACACTAACACGCATGCGCGCTGTCACACAGACGTACGTCAAACGTTTTAGCAGAATTTATCGGTGGAAACTGAAAAAAATTTATTCTACTTTTGAATAGATCGATTGATGAGATTGTTAATTTTCAACCGTGTGTGTGCGTGCGTATATATAGAAATATATATAAGACGGCTTCTTTCAGTTTCCGGGACATAAACACACCAACGTCGGTTGTCAAGCGATGGTGGAAGGACAAACACACACACACAAGTATATATATATATAATGTTTGTGTGTCTGTGTTTGTCCCTCCACAATCGCTTGACAACCGATGTTGGTGTGTTTACGTCCCGGTAACCTAGCGGTTCGGCAAAGGAAACCGATAAAATAAGTACTAAGTTTACAAAGAATAAGTCCTGGGGTAGATTTGTTCGACTAAAGGCGGTGCTCCAGCATGGCCGCAGTCAAATGACTGAAACAACTAAAAGAAAGAATATACAGAGAGCGAGAAGGAGGGAGAGAGAAAGAGAGACAGGAAAACGCGCGCGCACGCACAGAGGCATCCACTACGTTACGTAACCATCGTGTTCCAGGAAATTTTTCTGTAACGTGGAATTTTGTAACGCGAAACCCTTTCTTCACTTGATTTGAGATACGGAAATGCGGACCTCATGGGACAATCCGTTTCATTTTCTGGAAAACCACTTTACGACACGAATTTCAGGAATACACCGATTCCATAATGGACGATGCGCAGGCAGTGTGCGTGTGTGCGCGCGTGTGTGTGTGCGCGCGTGTGTGTGCGTTTGTGACCGTGTGTATACTTGTGTGTGTATGTGTGTTAACAAAAACTAATCCCAAATCAAAGCCGTCACTCCACACTGTCCCCGCCACCTGGTATTTCACTCACCACCTCTCTCTCTCTCTCTCTCTCTCTCTCTCTCTCTCTCTATATATATATATATATATATATATATATATATATATATATATATATATATCCCTCTCTCCCTCCCTCTCTCTCTCTCCCCCTCTCTCTCTTACACACACACACACGTTTCTTTTCTCACGCTCCGTACGCAGCCCTTGTCATTAATTTCTAGTTGTCGTAGTGATGAGGGTGGTGTCGCTAGTGGTGGTGGCGATCGAGCTGGTCAATTGATTGCGTTAATGATGATGATGCTGATAGTGATGGTATTTATGCCGGACAATAACTAGTGTTGTGTCTGCTGCTCACGAGTTTCTACTTTTATTTGTTTATCGTGTGTGTGTGTGTGTGTGTGTGTGTGTGTGTCTGTGTGTTCATTACATCTCTCTCTTCCTCTCTTTCTCTCTACTTTTCTGTTGTTCTTGTTGTTCTTGTTGAAGTCTGGTTACTATGCTCGTCAGCATCATCGTCATCATCATCAGAACAACGCTAGCACTAACGTCCACATTAACTATCAACCACCCTCACCACCGCCGCCAACGCAAATAGGAGTAAATGGCGCCGCTCTGTGGTTGCTCAACATGCTAGAAATAGCAAGGAAACCTTTCTGAAATTCTATTCTACAACTGAATGAGCAAATAAATTCATAAAAGTGAGGATTGGGATGTCTGCCCGATCAGGTCTGACCTAGGGCTAAAATCAACGCTACCACATGCATCTCCGCCACCGCCACAACTACTACTACCCGAACCCTCTCCCTATCATACGACCGCCACTACCATCAAAACTAACACCAACACCACACCCTTACCCTAACACCTTCTGAACGCTTTGACAAAAATGACGGTCGGGGCGGCGGCGGCGGTGGTGGCGGCGGTGGTACTTAGTTTAACTGATTGTTTCAATGCTGCTGATGATGATGATGATGGTGGTGGTGGTGGTGGTGGTGGTGGCAGCAATGACGACAGTGGCAATGATGATTATGCAGTACCAGCAATAACAGTGCAGCAGCAGCATCTGTAGTAGTAGTAGTAGTAGTAGTAGTAGTAGTAGTAGTAGTAGTGCATCTCCACATCAGTCGTGATCGCCACAGTGTTCTATAAGTGTGTGTGTGTGTGTCATTCTGGTTGTGTTTGCCTATCAGCCAACGCTTGCTGCCCGATATTCGTTTGTTTACGTCCCTGTAACTTACCTATTCGGCACAAGACCACGACAGAAAAATACCAAGCCTAAATAATAATAATAATATTAATAATAATTATAATAATAATTTAATAAATATTGTTGTGACTGTGTCGTAAGAAGTTTGCATCGCAACTACATGATTCGGGGTTCAATCCCACAGAGTGCTACCGTGTGCAAGTGTCTTCTACTATAGCTCGACCGACCAAAGCCCTGTGAATATATTTGGTTGACGGAAACTGAAAGAAGCGCGTCGCGTCGTGTGTATATATATATATATATATATATATATATATATATATATATATATATATATATATATATATACGACGTGTGTGTGTGTGTGTGTGTATTTGTCGCCCCACCATCGCGTGACAACCGATGCTGGTGTGTTTATGTCCCCGTAACTTAGCGGTTTCGGAAAAAGACCGACAGGATAAATATTAGACTTATGAAGAATAAGTCCTGGGGTTGGTTTTTTCGACTAAAACCCGTTATGGCGGTGTTCCAGTATGGCCGCAGCCAATTGATTGAAAGAAATAAAAGAACAATACAAATAAATAAATGAATAAATATTGTGGTCGATTTGTTCGACCGAATCCTCCATGGCGATGATGCTCAGGGCACATGTATGTATAATTATAGGCATGTGTGTATATATGAACGTCTCTTCTATTTGTTGCATGTATGTATGTATGTATGTATGTATGAATGAATGTGTGTGTTTATGTATGTGTGTATATGTTAACATTTGCCATCTCGTTTCTGTATCCAATATCTGATTGTTTCCGTATTGAAGTCAGTGGTGACTGCTGTTCAAAACGAAATGTCGTTGTTATTTCTAGCACTTCCAGGCGTAACTTACCGGTTACACGTATAAGTAGTAGTAGTAGTAGTAACAATTGCTGTTGTTGTTGTTGTTGTTGACAAGAGATAAACAAAAGCAACGACAACTGTTTTAAGCTATTGTTTATCTCTTGTTGCTACTGCTTAGCAAACAGTTTTTCCCTGGAGCAGAATCTAAGCACGTCAATCTCTCTCTTTTTCTCTCTCTTTCTCTCTCTCTCTCTCACTCACTCTCTCTCCCCTTAGTTAACACTATGTAAAGTTATGATTTGCCGACCGTTTGACTGTTATTTCTAGCAGCTCAAACAGCCACTTAAAACCGTTCCTTTTCTTCCACCTTTTCCCAACTCTTTATGTCACGCTCCCCCACCACCTTAATGGCGCGCGCACGCACACCTCTATTCCTTTTCTAGACCTGAAATTTTCCTCCACTGCTGCTTATTTTATTGACCCCGAAAGAATGAAGGGCAAAGTAGAGCTCGATAGTATACATACATACACAAATATATATTATATATATATATATATATATATATGAATAAGTATATGTATATATGTATGAATATATAAATATATGTATATATGTATGAATATATAAATATATATATATATATATATATATATATATATATATATATATAATATATATATGTGTGTGTGTGTGTGTGTCTGCGTTTGCATCCCACTATCGCTTGACAACCGATGTTGGTGTTTTTATGTCCCTGTAATTTAACAGTTCGGCAAAACAGTCCGATAGAATAAGTACAGGGCTTACAAAGAATAAGTGTTGGAGTTGATTTCTTCGACTCGAAACCCTTTAAGGTGCTGCTCCAGCATGGCCGCAGTCAAATAACTGAGACAAGCAAAATAATGAAAGAATATGCCAGCCACATGATTCCAGGTTCAGTCTCACTGCGTGACACCTTGGGCAAGTGTTTCAACTATAGTTCGACTGACCAAAGTCTTGTGAGTGGATTTCATAAAAAATAAAGTAAAAGATGCCTGTCGTATATGTATACATATGCGTATGGCTATATTTGTATGTGTGTATATGTATATATATATATATATATACGTCTCTGTGTGTATCTATGTATTATATGCGAATATGTGTGTGCGTGTATATGTGTTTGTGTTTGTTTGTCCCACACCACCGCATGACAACCGGTATTGCTTTGTTTATGTCTCCGTAACAGAGTTAAAAAAGGTATATTCTGTTGCCGATTTGTTCGACTAAAACCCTTAAGGACGTTGCCACAGCATGGCCGCAATTCAATGACTGAAACAGATAAAAGATAAAACATTAAAATTATACACATACATACACACACACACATTTACATATATTTATATATATATATCTGTGTGTGTGTGTGTGTGTGTGTGTGTGTGTGTGTGTGTGTGTGTGTGTATCTAAAGAAAAGAAAAGCAACATTGACTACATTCTATTGCTCAATATTGAAGTCGTCATATCAATTGCTATTCCAGTTTAGCCCTGGGTCAATTTTGTCTCACGTGTGGAGAGGCATTCTAACTTTATCAGCTCATCTTTTTTTCCTAACATCGTCTCATTCTTCAAAATCGAACGGAAGCAAAATGTATCTTTCTTAAATATTGCGTTTAAGAAGAATTATTCGCAGAAATTAACTAAAATACTTTCATAAAAGTTAATTTTAAAATAC
>NC_142940.1:65218476-65240976 GCF_046866305.1 Octopus bimaculoides
TATATATATATATATATATATATATATATATATATATATATATATATATATATATATATATATATATATATATATATATATATATATATATATATATATATATATATATATATATATATATATATATATATATATATATATATATATATGTATATATATATATATATATATATATATATATATATATATATATATGTATATATATATATATATATGTATATATATATATATTATATATATATATATATGTATATATATATATATATGTATGTATATATATATATATATGTATATATATATATATATATATATATATATATATATATATATATATATATATATATATATATATATATATATATATATATATATATATATATATATATATATATATGAGAGAGAGCATAAATGGGATTAAAATTTTATCCACCAATGTTGATTGGATTCGTCGCACTTGCTGTATCATCTCACCTGTTTGATACCTGTTGAACACTTTACGTGAAGACAATTTCTCATATATTATGATGTAATCTATGAATGCATCAATAAAGTTTTACCAAAACACCTGTCAGAAATTTGAAACACATCTTGTGTTCTATTTCTTGTTGCTACCTGGAATCAACTCTGAGTCAGTTTAAATTGGGTTTGGTGCTTACATATCCTACCAACACTTGATACGTTTATTAGTTTACCCCACTATGAACCCTATCTTATTGTTCCTAACTATATCTGCCCCCCCCCCCTGCATGTTGATCTGCCTTGGTTCTATCAAATCCTATACATATATACTCTTTTACTTGTTTCATTTGACTGCGGCCATGCTGGAGCACCGCCCTTAGTCGAGCAAATCGAACCCAGGACTAATTCTTTGGAAGCCTAGTACTTATTCTATCGGCCTCTTTTGCCGAACCGCTAAGTTACGGGGACGTAAACACACCAGCATCGGTTGTCAAGCGATGTTGGTGGTGACAAACACAGACACGCAAACATATACACACACATACATATACACATATATATACATATATACGACGGGCTTCTTTCAGTTTCCGTCTACCAAATCCACTCGGTCCGAGGCTATAGTAGAAGACACTTGCCCAAGGTGCCACGCAATGGGACTGAACCCGGAACCATGTGGTATATATATATCGGTACTTCATAAATCTGAAAAGAGAAACATTTTAAAATTTTAGAGCAGTAATACTTAAAAAGTTGTTGGATATGGTGAGTCTGCCAGTGACGATTGGTTTCGTACATTTAACGTTCATACGGCTAAGAACTTTGAAGGTGCGAAACCAATGATCACTCGCAGACTGACCATAATTAACAACCTGTAACGTGTGTGTGCGTATGTGAGGGTGCATGGCTTAGTGGTTAGGGTGATAGACTCATGATGCTAAGATTGTGGTTTCGATTTCTAGACTGGGCGGCGCATTGTGTTCTTGAGCAAAACACTTCATTTCACGTTGCTCTACTCCACTTAGCTGGCAAAAAACGTCCAGTTTCCCGGTTTCCGAGATGCATATATATGTGTGTGTGTGTGTGTGTGTGTGTGTGTGTGTGTTTGTGACGGAAACCAAGAGACTGACTTTTATGAATCTATATGACCCAGGAAGAAACTTACTTTTTATACACACACACGCACGCACGCGCGCGTATACATATGCATATATACTTACATACATCTGGTGAGATGGACTTGCTTATGCGCCCACAAAACAATCAGTCATATGGGACTGAGTCGAACAGTTATCAAAAATACGTGTGTGGGTGTGTGGGTGTGTGTGTTACACATCTCAGATCTTAGTTTCTTTCTATTCTTCCAATGACAATCATCACCATAACCATATTTCTCTAGCTCTGCCACATCATTCTTTTATTCTTATAACTTTCTCTCTACCTCATCCCTCATCCTCTATTTCTCTGTGTCTTTTTCAATATAACAACAGCCAAACCTTTCGCCATATGAAGTTCATTTCATTTCACATCCACCCGGTTCCAAATTCAATTCCACAGAACGCCAGTCAACTTGAGCATTTGCAGTGCAGCCTCCGATTCAACAAGTGCTTATGAATAGAATTAAGTGCACGGTCATTGTATGCAAAGCCTGTATATATATATACAGAGAGAGGGGGGGGGGGAGAAAGGAGGGGGAGATACATTCACATATATATATATATATTCACACACACAGTGAATTATATATGTAAATGTATAGGTGTGTGTGTGTGTGTGCTTGTGTTGTGCATTAGCTTGACGCTCAGGAAGGTGAGAAAGTCCTTTACGTTTCGAGCCTACGCTCTTCAACAGAAGGAGAGAGAGAGAGAGAGAGTGTGTGTGAGAGAGAGAGAGAGTGAGAGAGAGAGAGAGAGAGAGATGTGATATATATGCATATATGTGTGTGAGTGAGTGTTTATAAATAGATAAACAGATAGATAGATGTATATGCACACACACACACATATATATACGTACGTATCTATGCATACATATATATATATATATATATATATATATATACGTAGTATGTATGTATATATATATATATGCATATATATAGAGAGAGAGACACATACATATATACAAACATATAATTAGAAACACAGACACATAGACAGACAAGCAGACAGACAGACAAGCAGACAGACAGATAGATAGACAGACAGATAGATAGACAGACAGACGTAACAGCTGTGAGGATATCACATGCACAGCAATGGGACGAGAATACGCAATGCCGGCAAGCGAAGCTCCTGCTTGTATGTAATCCTGGTAGAAAGAGTTACCAAGCTGCCCTCAAAACACCGCCCTGTTGTCCTGGAACTACGCTACAAGTAATATTGCACAGACACACACACACACACGCGCGCGTGCACCCCTTCACTCCCACCCCGCTACACACACATAGAGACACACAGGCATGCCCTCTAACACACACGCACACATACAAACTCACCCATAGATAAACACGCGCGCGCGCATAGAAGAAAACATGCATTTCACAGGCACCGACACACGGACACAGCCATAAATACACACATACAGCAATGAGACTGAATTACAGCGAAAACATGCTACTTATCACGCACACAAATGCACAGTCAGCCTCTTACGCACACACGCACGCACGCACACACACACACACACACGAGATACACAGCAGTTACACACATACACACACACACACAGATACAAGTTCACATACATACACACATACACACACACACACACACACACAAACACTTGTGAGATATACAGATATGCAGCAGTCACACACACACACACACATAACACACACACACACACAGACATACACACACGCACACGCAAACCACTGCCAAATTTCAAGGACGCCTCTTCCATGAACGAAATGATCAATTCAACTCGTCTGATGCTAACACTCCTACTCTCACTCACTCCTCCCCTTCAATACACTCACACCTACCCCCCTTCCTTACTTCTACATTACCAAATGCAGTCCCCCCCCCTCTTATCCCGTTATAGACTTTCCATCTTACTCTCTCCCCTTCATTCTCCTAGAGAAAGACACAGAGTGATTCTCAATAGTTTCTCCTTTTCTCTCTCATAAGGGGGAATCGACCGCGTGGTTAGAAAGTTCGTAATCCCCGTGCGGCAAGTTCAAAGTCAGTCGAAGACATCTTTACCTCCATCTTTAAATACAGTAGCAGCATTATTGTAAAAATGTTCTTCTTCACTTCTCTTTCGTAAAAGCCCACAAAACTGAATACGAAAAGTGGTTTTAATTTCCTTGCGTCAAGCATGTGTGTTTGTGTATGTATGCACATTTGCGTGTGCATATGTTTGTATGAATGCGTACATGAGTGCATTTGTAGATTGTATGAGTGTATGAATGTATATTTAAGTTTATGAATCTATGTTAGTGTATGTAACTATGCGTATTTGTGTGAATGTGAAGTACGTGAACGTTCTGTATGTGTGCATGTAGTTTTGTAGATATCAGTGCAATATCTACGGAACAAAAAACAGTGAAGCGCAACTTCGCCAAGTGCTTTCTACTATAGTCTCGGACAGACGAAAGCCATGTGAATGGATTTAGTAGACGGAAACCGAAAGAAAGTACTGAGGTCGATTCATTCGACTAAAAATGCTTCAAGGTGGTGCCCCAGCATGGTCGCAGTCTCATGACAGATAAAAGATTTAAAAAAGAGACAATATCATCCGAAATAAAAAAAAAAAAACACTGTCCTGCAAGTCACACTTGTTACAGAACACATTACATGAACATCAAGATAAGAAATGTTAGTAGGACAATTCCCATGAAAACTTGTACCAGTTTGTAAATGCAGCAAGTGGGATAGCTGTTTGCGACAGAAAACAAAGTATGTAGCGTTATAGAGATCAGCTGTTTAGTTAACCGGAACACCTCTTAGAAAATCAAAGAGAGAGAAAGAGTAAGCATCAACATCTGCTTCGAAGCTTTATTCACATTTGTACTCTGTGGTACACGTGGTATCCCTAATAAATGTCAAAGCAATAACTTGAAAAAAAACAGGGGTTTTCAGAAATAGCACTCACTCAGCTAACTCGTCATTATGTGACATTGTTTTCTCATCTACTTTCCAACGACGGAGCTTTGTACATCTGTGTTAAAAATTAGTCAGTCACTAATTTAACTAATTAAAAACAGCAGTGAACATACGCACATACATAAAAGGCACATGCATGTACATACAGACAAACAGACAGACATGCATACACCCATTCAGTAACATGCACACGCATACGTACATACCTACATGCATACAATACATACATGCATGCACATACATACATACATACATACATACATACATGCATGCATCATATATAATTGATGTCTCAATCCCCCTGAAAGAATTTTGTTTGTTGCTTGGAGAGAAGCTCTTTTCCTAAGCAGAAATTTGTAAAATGAAACCAAGACAATTATACAAATGTGAACGTTTCATACATTAAAGTACATTTTTCAAGATTATCAATTTATCATCTAAAAGTAAGAAACAGTTCCAAAACACCTCTTAATGAAGTGCTTCAACTCCCGGGTTGTGATCAAAAATATAGATTAAATAGTTGTGCACAGTTTTACACTTGATTGGAGACTGTCTAAAACTGTTGTTTCTCTACTGTGTTCCAGTTCAACATGATCTTGTGTTAAGACAATATTCTGTCCCTTAGGAGAAATATATTTCTTTTTGTGAGTACGTGGTCTGATCAATAAGTATCCAGACTGTTGCCATAGTAACGCGGCTAAAGCACACAAAGTAAAGCCTTATAGACCTTCAGCTCTCCGACGTACTTAGCGCTTCGATCAACTCGCCTCCTTTTCTTAGAATACAATAAGGAAACCAACAAAAGGTCAACAGGCAATTGCTTCACCGTTATTGTCGTCTCTGTTCAGCACTGAAACTTTAGTTCTTTCGTCTGTTTTTATTTTTACAGGAAAATTCAAAATATAAAATGAAATATGCACACATGCATATAGTCACATATGCTCATAAACATGCATAGCTACCCCTCTCTACCCAGGGTATACCCTGTCCCTCTCTCTATATATTTCAACTTTACTTTATTTCGTCTAGAGACTGCCCAAAATACTTACCCAGACTTTCCTCCCTAGAGCTGCAATCTTGTTAAGTTTGTTTGCCGTCCTCGCTTTTCTTGCAGAAGTTTGACCGACAGACGACATTCAAGAGGAATGTCTGTAGGTCACAGGTACTGCCATCAAAGGTCATAAGTGCCTGCCCTGAGAGTCACAGATACTTGATCTCAGACATCACGCGTACTTTACTTGAGGATTTATAAACGTTTTCTCCCAAAGGTCATAAATAATTACCCATCATCCTCTTCTAGAGCTATTTTTTAAAAAGTACATTATAATATGGGCCCAAACATAGTCTTGTTAATAAGAATTTCGGTTCTCCTTGGCTCTGTATTTGATTCCTCTGCGTAGCAGACACATTGGCTGAATGTGCTTTGTGTAGCCTAATATTTTGTGAATGGAGTTTCAAAAACAGGGTCCACGTTCGAACCGGTCTTATGTGTGCTTCGTGTTGTGAGTCTTCTTTCAAGACGTCCAACATCGCCATGAATAGAACTGTTCCCTTTCTGGGACTTCGCTTGCCATTTGATTAAGGGCGAAAATCGCGCTGGAATGTAACTTGAGTCGTGACAAAGGAATTCAATATAAAGTCATTTACTTTTCAATATATATGTTAGATTTTCTCTCCCTCATTTCTTGGATCAAAGTCAACACATGAGTGTGAGTGAGTGAGTGAGTGAGTGAGAGTAACTGAGTGAGTGTGTGTATGTGTGTGCGTGTGTGTTTGTATTTATGTCATTTTTTAAAGTCAAGATCAACTGCGGTCGAAAAGATGACTATCTCTTCTTTTCAAACAATGTCATTTACAACAGGTCATTCCATTGCTCCAAAAATGGTGAAATGGAAGTTTGTGAAGAAGTTTGACTGCTATTTCTAGCAACTTGAGTAACCGAGGACCACCTAATCTCTAGTTGCTTGTGTATGTGTCTTGCAGCTTGTGCATGTGAATAAGTTAATATATGTTAATGTGGGTGTATGTTAGCGTGAGTTAGTGTATGTGCGTGTTTGTGTGTGTGTGTGTGTATGTATGCTTATGTATTAGAATGTATTAGTGTCAGGGCATACAACTATGCGTTACCATTGTTGTATCTCTCTCTCTCTCTCTCTCTCTCTCTCTATATATATATATATATATATATATATATATATATATATATATATATATATAAGAGAGAGAGAGAGAGAGAGAGGAGAGCACTCTGTCGGTTACAACAACAAAAGTCCCAGCTGATACGACCAACAGAACAGTTTGCTCGTGAAATGAACATACAAGTGGCTGAGCACTCCACAGACACATATACCCCTTAACGTAATTCTCAGGGAAATTCAGCGTGACACAGAGTGGGTCAAGGCTGGCCCTTTGAAATACAGGCACTACTCATTTTTGCCGGCTAAATGGACTGGAGCAGTGTGAAATAAAGTGTCTTGCTCAAGGACACAACGCGTCGCCGGGAGTTGAACTCACGACCTTACGATCGTGAGCCGAATGCCCTAACCACTCAGTCACGCACCTTCACACACACACACACACACACACACACGGCCAGACAGATAGATGTGTATAAACACACACACACACACACACACACACACACACACACACACACACACACAGATAGATGTGTATAAACATACACACACATACACGCGCGCACACACACTGTATATATATATGTCTTATCTTCCTGTTGGTTTGTTTCCTCTCTGGCTTTAGTCTTCTTTGCAATGATATTCTGGGAATCTTTGATCTGGTCAGTTCAACCAACAGATTTTAATATTTAGTGCATATATACATATGCGTGTGTATAAATATATATGCATGCAACTCTCTTTTCCTCTTTTAATCCCTTTATATCAATGGACGCACAAACCCGGACAAATACTGTAACGCTCAATTTAAACGTCTCTCTATACAACTGTCTATATGTCCATCCTTTTATCTTTCCATATATTTACCTCTCCGCCCCCTGTATTTATATATGTATATGTGTGTGTGTCTGTGTATGTTTATATTTATATATGTATTTATATATATATATATATATATATATATATATACATACATATATATATATATATATATATATATATATATATATATATATATATATATATATATATGGTCGTAGTGGTTGTCGTCGTCGTCGTTTTAATTATGCAACTTTGCCGAGGCCATAAATGTTCTTTTTATATATGTGTAAGGCTGCTGGAACGAAGGTAAGACAATTGCTGTGCGGATGATGCCGTTTGAGATAAAAGCACAGATGCATAGCTTTCCTCACATCATCATACAATGAGACCGTCCACTCAGGATAATTCATGATTCTTCAGATTGACTCCTCTTCTCTTTCAAGCGAAGATGATTTCAATGAATCAAAAAGGATCTTTCATAATTTTGAATAAACTTTTACTCGTGTCTGTTGTTCAAATTCCTGCAGCTATGGTCATTAAGCGATCGTTCGGATGCTTATTTTTGTTAACGTCCAGAATAATAACAGCGAAGAAGACATTTGTTGATAGAAAGATGTTTTGTTTTTGTGGATGTATTTTAATGGTTACAATGTCAACAAGTCTTAATTGCTTTCATGGGAATTCGGTGAAGAGATGAGTAAAACAACAAACCAAATCATTAGATACATTACAAAACCTGTTTAGTGGGAACTATGTGTGTATATATCAAGATGTCTGTAACTGTAATTGGTCTTGCGATTTATTTCAAGTCAACACGTCTGGGTGGTGGTTGCACCTATAATTAGAAATATTTTGGTGAGAAAGCTGCGATTTTACTTTCAAAAACTTTAAGATTTGCTAATGTTTGCATTCAAATCTCTGTATTGAAAAAGCGATTTTAAAATTGCGTCTTGAGTAGCTTCTTGTAATTTATGGTTTGCAAGGAATGGTTTCAGTAGGATTTCGGAAGAAAAAAAAGCAAAACAAAACACTTTTAGCTACTGGTGTTAATGTGCTGTAAAGTAAATGGCTGTTATTTCAAACACTTTGTGAACACACCCATGTACACACATGTATACAGCCATCACACTCACATACCTTATACAACCAAATCTTCAAATATTCTTCCTTCGAATCGTTTCAGCATTTATATTAATTCTTACATAAAGGTATTCATCGGACTCTTGAAATAGCTTTTCTCTTCTATTGTGTATGTGTGATGTGTGTGTGTGTGTGTGTGTGTGTGTATATATATATATATATATATATATATATATATATATATATATATAGAGAGAGAGAGAGAGAGAGAGAGAGAGAGAGAGAGATGTGTGTATTTATGCATATACATACCTACATTATTATCTGTTATTGCTATCCGATCGGGTGACCAGTGACCAGACAGTATCCTTGAAATCGTCCAAGTTAAATAAAAACTTTGCCTTGCCTTGGGTTCTCAAGCCCAATGGAGTGGCAGAGATGGCTTTATGAGACACGGTGTGTCTTTGACATTTTAATGCTGGTTGAGTCCATTGGTTTCCAGGTGTGATCTCAGCCAACATCTTTCGGAAGGATGGGGATGGGGAAGCGAGGGTGGGCAGAGAATGAAGTCTACTACTTGGCTGCTACTTCATTTATCTACAAAGAAACAATAAAAGGTAAAATTGACGTTAGAATGTATCAAACTCAGAGCAGAGAGTGGATGCAACGAATACTGCAAGTTCTTCCATGCAAATTTCCAGCCACTCTGACACTTCACCTCCTTTAATTATGTTAATTCTGATTAGTTATTCATTTCTAAATTAGTGGACAATAGTATCCTTGCTTAAAGAATCCCAACTGAAACAGATTCATCAATGATTCACTACGTTTCTGGCGGCGATGACGACAAAGGACTGACTGCACTTCCATGCCGAAGAAATATCACGCAGTCTATTTTACTTCCCAACTGCTGGTCTTTGCAGTAAACTGACATACATCCGTGTGTGTGTGTGTGTGTGTGTGTGTGTGTGTGTGTATGTGTGTGTTTGTGTGTTTGTGTGTGTGTGTGAGTCTCTGTGTGTGTGTGTGTGTGTGTGTGAGAGAGAGAGAGAGAGAGTGAGAGAGAGAGAGAGAGAGAGAGAGAGAGAGAGAGAGAGAGTCCGCGTCTGTGTGGGTGCGCATGGGTCGGTGTATATATACATATATTTATGTGCGTTTGACCCTCTGACCGCTAAATGATGAGGAGTTGGCGACCTTCTGCGTCTATCTCCTGTTTGTTTCTGCATTTATTGTTTTTAACTTATATATATATATATATATATATATATATATATGCATATATCCATACATATATGTACATACCTACATCTATATGTATACATACATGCATATATGGGTACAGGACATAAAAAAAATCCTTAAACACAATGAGAAACGAAAACAGAAAGCGAACGTTTTTCGAACAACGAACAAAACAAACGCGTTTCGAAGGCAAGGACAATACGCGACTTCGTTGGAACAGTCCTTCCCGCAAAGCAAATTAAATAAAATTTATATATATATATAGATTCAGATGAATATGGTACTTAAGTTCAGGCCCAAGAATTTAGTACGGTATTATCTATACAATTTCAAAGTAAGGTGATTAAAATCAAAATAAGCAACAAGGATATCTAGAGGTATCCTGGATATCCTTGTTGCTTATTTTGATATATATACATACACACACATATATACATACACACACACACATATATACATACACACACACACACACATATATACATACACACACACGCACACATATATACATCCACCACACACACACATATAATCACCAAAAACCTGAAGCCAATGGCAAAATCTAGCAGTATCCTTACATATAACCCTCATCTCCTGCATGCACTCAGTAACCTGAATTGTTGCTACCACAACAAAGTGACCTAACCTCCCCAACCCAACACACTGTCACACACATCCCAATGTCCACCACTTTATCTCTCCATCCTTTCTCTACCCCCACCACACACGCATTGTCTATCAGTAGCCACCCCATCTGTACAAACATCACCGGTTTTACTATTAATGCCATCTCTGTACGTTGATAAGCAAGTATCACCACCACCAGCCAAAAGCAGTCTCCCCCCCACACCACCGCTCTCGTCAACCACCAGCCTAAGCTCTCTCACCAGTATAATGAGAACCGTTACCATCGTTCGTTGATATCCATAATTGAACCCACCTGGTATCATGGCTCTGATAAAAATCAGTCTACTTCAACTGTTGATTTCAAATTCTCACTAAATCACAAATTCTTCCTGTGATAATCTGTGTCCGCTGAAGTCCAAGTTGGGTAGCCTATACTATAGAATTTATTTGACTTGCAATAAATTCTTTTCAATTTAAGAAGTTGTCTCTTCCAGTCTTTTCTCTCATAGTATTTCTATCTTTCGTCCACACCCTATACTTTTGTTCTTCCAACACATCACCTCTCTAACACCCACTCATTATTGTAAAGTTCTTTCTTATTCTCTCTTACTTGTACTCTATCTTATACCTTTATTGGCTTTCTTCCATCCCTTTCTTAATCTCACCATACGTTTTTGCCTGATTACTCGTCCCGCTTGCTGGCAGATGGCAGGCTATTTCTCATCCTCATTCACTGAAAAATTTTCTGCTTTTGCAATCCACGTCTGTGTAGAATACAGTCCTTCCCTCTTTCCCAGTCTCTTCTCTTTCCACCTTGCTATAGCGTGACAGAAATGGGAAACCAGTATTGCTAATTTATACTATTAATTATGTCACAAAGTCAGCCATAATTTAGAATTTAGAATTCTATAGAATTTTCGTTTATAAAGAAATTATTTATGTACATGTATATTTAAGTTAATTCTATGTTAATATTCGACAAAAAAAAATTGTACATATTACATTACAAATTGCGCTATATTACATTTCACTGATAACTAATATGTAGCATTTGGGAATTGAACTTATATCCTTTAGTTAACTGCAAATCGATTTACATTAGCAAGACCTGTATTATCTTGCATGTGTACACGATAAGTACCGGTCGTGTATATTTATTCGGCTGGTTATTTTTCGCTAGCCGGGCAATCCTTCAGGTTCGACCTGTCAAAATTACACACGATTTTCAATTTGGTTCAAGAAGTCATTTTTGGCAAAGGGATATAGTGATGCTTGTTCTGGTGACCTTGTCACTGGTTCACACGATTTCAAGAATGTGTTTTGGCATCTCCTCAGCGTTTTTTCTCATTTTAGTTATAATTACATAAACTAGAATTTTAAGCAGAGTGCATCCGTTTTGCTAATAATGTTTTTTGTCCGGTGAACGCAAAGCTGCGAATATTATGCTTCTGAAGATCGAAAATTGCACCTTAATTTTAAACGGAACTGAGAGAACACAAGTTGTTAGATAAAGTCACTGCAAAACATGTCAGCAAAAATTGGCCAAATACCAAGGAATTTTGGACGGGATGAATAGTAATAAATATTTGTTTGTATGTTATGATATCAAGTTTAAAAAAGTGGGGACACTGTATGGTAAAGTAAATCATATTTTGAGTAAAGACTACTTGGTAATATTTTGGTCTCCTCTAAAGCTGCGAGTTGACAGAATCGTTAACACGCCGCCAAAATTCTTAGCAGCCTTTCATCCGTTTTTACGTTCTGAATTCAAATTCCTCCAAGGTTGACTTTGTCTTTCATCCTTTCGGGTTCGATAAAATAAGTACCAGTTATGCACTGAGGTCAATGTAATCGACTTACCCTCTCCCACAATTTTTCTGGCGTTGTGCCAAAATTTGAAACCAGTATTTTTGGCCTTCTAGAGGCGCAGATGTAAGCCGTGAGGTTAAACCATTTACTCGGCAACCATATGTCAAATGCATTCAACCTGCAGTGTGATCAGATTCAGAGGAGAGCTTCTGAGTTGCTAGGAACTGTATTGATGCAACGGATACAGTTTGTATATAGTTTGAGAGCAAGATTTTCCTGAAAATTCCAGCAAATGTGTAAAATTACATTTATGCATGTTAATGCTCAGTTATTTATCGTGCCATTCTTCACTTATTCTCCTTTCAATATTTGATGTTTATCTTAAAGAAAGAAAAAAGAAACAATAAAAGCCATTTTATTTGAATATCCGTCTGCTAGCATCATCGACTTGAGTGATGTTTCTTCGAAACATCTTCCATCTTCAATCATACAAATGCAAATTGAAGTTGGAAACATTTTCAGCCCGAGACTACGAGCGAATGTTGCTTACGTGTCGCAGATCGATGGCTGTTATTCCATTTGTTCTTTTTATTCTCGTTTAGCCTCCAATTGTAAGCCTCATTGATCCAATGGATTCAAGCCGTGACAAGCTCGTTTCTTTTCATATCAGGAACTACCATATTGTCCAATATGTTCTTCACTCTTTTCAAGCAATAGAACTTTCCTCTTTGGTTCTATCTCTGACCAAATTTTCCAAATACCCATCGATGTGCAAAAGTTGAAGGGGAATGTCGGTGCTGACAGTTTCAAATATTTATGGCACTTATGTTACCATTCTTCTTTCTTCTCCATATATGTGTTACAGTTATTGTTCACTGCTTTTAGGAATGTGTGTGTGTGTGTGTGTGTGTGTGTGTGTGTGTGTGTGTGTGTGTGTGTGTGTGTGTGATATATGTATGTAAGATAAGTAATGTATGTATGTATGTATTTATAGGGCTTTTGTCGGTCAATGTTGACCATGCAGCTGTCCATGCATAGAAATATCCTCCTCCACTTTCTCTATTCGCCATTCATGTGTATCCGAAGACATGACATAGCATGGCGCCCGTGTCGCTGCAGGAGGTGTTGCCAAAGCATAAAGAGCCGAGTCAAACACCTCAAAACTTTTCACCTGACACCCACCACTAGTTCCACCAATCCTTCCCCTTTGGATCATTAGATTTTATCAGCGTCCAAAAAAATGAAAAGCAAAATTGATTTCAACAAGATTTGAATTCGGGTTCAAAAGTCAGAATAAATACTGCGTAGCATTTTATCGATCCGTCGTTGGGACTGCAGCTCGGAACCTAGAGATAGAGATTTATACCTTTCGATAGTATCGTCGGACAGAGCGGTTGCTCTTCCATTTACTGTAGAGTGTGGTGGAGGGGGGGTACCGCTAAACAGATGGTCCATTTACTATCAACATCCACTTCCTAGAAGTCTGAGAATGCCGTGCCGTGCCTAATGACGTACAGACATGTACTGAGGATTTCACATGCTTCTTTTATGGTCAACGAGGTTACTGTTTGTCAGACTTGCTTTCTCTTTGTAGATGATGGTCCAATGTATTTTTTCCTGAAGCGTAGTTCAAAACTGGGCACCAGCTACCTAAACTGTTGTCAGCCGCTCACATCCCCCAACCAGTTGGGCAATGCGTCGGCAGAAGCTACATCTTGGCGCTTTAAATGAAATTATTGATGTGCAAGGGCGACGATATCGACGGGGAAACTCTGGGCGTCGATGAGAATCATTTGGCTGGTCATTTCTGAAAGACTTTCATACCTATGTACAATTTCTAGAAATCGCTGGTTTTTCAGCTCCTTCGAAGAGCATTGCCAGTTCGGCATAAACCCTTCAGACATGGTAATACCATCCACCGAACCTGCGCGAGAAGCGCGCAGAACGATAAATCCGATCTGCATGAACTCGTAGAGCGGTGAAGCATTGATTCTGTGTGGAATTATTCGAACAGCTGTTATCACGTGTAAGATGGATCTACCTGTTGATCAACTCCATAGTGAAGATTGCCGCCTTCCTTTGATCGAAAGGTAGATAGATAGATAGATAGATAGTGACTACGAAAATAATTACGTTGAAAATAAACACTCATTTGTAAACAGAATAATCTTTTGGTTAAAAACGTTACAAGCAAAAGACTGCTAATGACGCTAATCTTTGGTTCCTCGTGCAGAGTAGCTAGGCCCAAGGCGTGTCTGGGTGTACATCAGAGATGCATTTCAATGTTTTCTTTGAGAATTTAATTATACAAGTGTGTGTGTGTGTAAGTGTGTGTGTATGTAAGTGTGTGTGTGTGTGTACTTCCACCGTTTATTCTAGATCAACTCTGAAGAATTCTTATCATCAAAGACATTGTTTGACCGTATACACGTTTTATTTTGTTTTTGGTTTTTATCTCCAGTTAAATTCGTCTGCTATAATCGGTACTTGTATTAAGTGCCACTGCATCCTGATTTTAGATCAGATTAAATTAATGTATTGAAGTCACTGAGGTAAATTTCGTTATTATTTTTATGAGGTTGATCGGTGCATGAAGGTTCCCTCATTGGTACCGACTTGTCTTGCAAAAACAACAAAACAAATCAATCAAAATAAAATAAACAAATCGAAATTTAAAAGAAAACGAACAAATACAGAATAGAGGAAAGAGTGTCTGAGAAAAGGGCCAGTATTGAAACCTAAAAGTCCCTATCTGTGTTCTGGCTTAATACCGTTCTTTAGGTGGAGAGGCCAGAAATGGATAGAACTTGTTTGTTAATAGTTACTGCACCAAATCCTGGTACCCGCTCAATATTCTTGTATCTAGACATGTTACATTTTAAACGTTTAACGATAACACACACACACACATATACTCACACACACACACACACACACACACACACACACACACACACACACACACACACACACACACACACCACACACACACACACAGAGGAAAGAATACAACAAAAGTTATTCAAAAAAGCAGAAGAAATGTTCAGAAAAAACAAATGACAAAACAGTCAGCAACACATGACAAATTTATATTTTGCTTTCTATTTTTTTTTTTTTCATCACTAAGCCGGTTATTTCTGTCTAGAAGTTCCACGTCACTTCCCGCCAACCCCTTCCACACCTTCTCCTCCGGTTCTAACCTACTACTACTACTACTACTACAAATAATAATAATAATAATAATACAACTACTACTACTAGACATCGTCAGCCTCTCACTGACTGAATCAGCTATAGGTTAGTAAGCCAGCTCACTGTCACATGCTCTGTTGCTGTGCCTGCATAGCCGTGATCAACCCCAACATACTACTACTACTACTACTACTACTACACACACACACACACACAAACTCTCTCTTTCTCTTTCTCACACACACATATGTACCTGCAGGTTTGTGTGTTTACATATATCTATTTATATATTATGTATGTGTGTGTGTGTGTGTGTGTGTGTGTGTGTGTCTTTGTAGGTTATACACACATATATGCTTTAAGTATACACACACACTCACGCAAACATGCATTTATACATACGCACTTATTTTCACACACGAAAACATACACAGGAACAAACCAGCATTCGTTAGAATCCCTAGAAACAGCAGCCAAATCTCACGCAAATAAATCTCTGCCACCTTAAACCAGTGCTACTTAAAGTGGTGGTCCGAGGACTGGTGCGGGTCTGCGAGCCAACAGCTGCCTGTGCGTGGCGAGTTTCCAGAAAAGAAAGAAACATTATAAAATGCTTATGAAATGCTGATGTAATATTGTATTATTTGTTTACAAAATAAATATAAAACAAAAAAATAGTCAACTTTTATTATATTAATTATTTATATTGTTTCCAGTATAAATTAATATTAATAAGAAATATTACAGGTCCTTAGCATATTGGTGGGGAGACTGCTGTAGGCCATACCAGATAGGTTGAGAAGCACTGCCTTAAATAATATTTATATATTTGGCATCAACCTTAAAATCCCCCCCAAATTTGGTCCCCGGACCATCCGTCCTCCACAAAAATCATGCTCGCATCATAACACTAAGACAGAACTATTTCATGTCAACTGACTCAGCTCTCTGTAACATCATGCCAAGACGCATAAGAAGAGGAAAAAATCAAATAACATTTAAACATGTAGGGTACTGGACGAATATCTCTGGTGCCCAAAGTATGATTGTAACATGAAGCATCAATAAATGTCTCCTCCGGTGTGGCTATTATGCTAGTTCATGGCCTGCGTCAATTCTGGTCGAACCTTATCTAAGTAAAAAAAAAAAAAAACATGTAATCTGAGATTTACTTTGCCAGAATAAAAGAATGCCATTGTCATAGCAGGCATACCTTTGATCATAAAAGGCTCAATGAGGGCAGCTTTGGGTTTAACAATAACCCTCACCTCCATGGGATAAACATTCTGAAGTTGCTCGATCACCTAGAAAAATATCCTAATATTCCTGTAATCATACTTCAAGTGACTTAAGCACGCATAAGACATAACAAGACAGGGTATTGAGGGCTAAAATACCTTTTAGCATCGGTCAACATAAGCAGAGATGACTCGCGAATAAATAACGAAACCAATGAAAACGAGGACGACATCAGCCAGACACAACTTCAACTTAGTCTTTCTTCGGTGAACGAGAAATAACCATCAGAATGACATTCCCACAGATACATGAATACAAGTTTATACAATACAAAGACCTGGGATGATGTATAGACATGTAACTCAGATGTTCACAATATAGATCTTTCGTCACTTTCGATGAGTATTCATTTGTAAGGTCATGTTTAGGAAATATTTGTAATTAGCAGATAATTTTATTTCCCAACCACTTCTCTGCCCTTAACGCTATTCTCGGAGGAAAATCTCTATGATGTAATCCATAACAAAGCAGAGAATTTCATCGATTAGTACAGACTATCAGGCGGATGTCCAATGTTGGCGCTGAGTCGTTTTCCGCAGAAGAATTGGGTAAACTCGAAGGTCCCAGTATTAGGGTAAACTGGATCGAACCAGAAAAATTGATGATTAAGGACCAAGCATCTAAGCTACTTGCACATGTCTGTGCCCACATCTTTTCACGTTCATCCATGTGCATAAATTTCCATATATTCATGCACCAGTATATATATAAACATATATACAGTATATACACACATATGTATGCATAAATACATACATATATGCACACACAATATAAACACACACACACACACACACACACACACACACACACACACACACACATATATATATTTAGCATTGAAAATAAATTCCTTTGTGGCGAATCGAGTTTCACGGCAGAGTGATTGTCGGGCAAAAACAATCGCTATGGCGTGAAACTCGAGTCTCGACAAAGGAATTCATTTTAAATCAACTCTCGACTCTACAACATTTATTGATCATTCATCATTCGTTGACAAAATCGAACATTTGGATATATGTGTGTGTGCGTGTATGCATGTATGCGAGTGGTCGTGCAAATATGACTGTGCCTATCCACGCAGTCATATATCTGTGCGCTTTTGTGTGTGCGCGCGTGTGTAGGCTTATCCATATTCACAAAACCATGCTTGTTTGTATGCACACACACACACACACACACACACACACACACACACACACACACACACACACACACACACACACACACACACACACACACACACACACACACACACACACACACACACGAACAAACAAATACTCTTTATTGGAAATTTCCATATCTCAGAATAATAGTTTCAGAGTTTTTGTGAATGCGGAAATCCAGCGACGGAAGCAGTATTGATACCGAACAGCAATCTCTATATCCTACTTAACGTATTCCTAGTACGAAAAAACAGAATATTGAGATATCGGCCACGAAAGGCCGTCTCATATAGATGTGTAGTTCTCAGAGCATATACATATATCGTAACACACATAAACTGAGTGGCATAGGTGCAAGAACTGCAAGATCACTTGATTTCTGCGTACTGCGCGTCCTCAGTAGCAGGCGTCTCTTTGCTTTATACCAACCTTATTTCATCGCCTAAGATATACAGATCCTTCACTTCCTGATACCGCACATTTCCAACAGGCTAATTAATAATAGCAACAAAAATATATTTCTACTCTCTTTCTCTCTCTCTCTCTCTCTCTCTCTCTCTCTCTCTCTCTCTCTCTCTCTCTTTCTCTCTCTCTCTCTCTCTCTTTCTCTCTCTCTCTCTCTCTCACACACACTCTCACACACACACACACACCATGATAGATCGCTAGCCACTAAACCTTTTTTTATTTTATTCCCCTGTTTATTTCTGTGTTCCTTTCTGTCGAAGAGCGTAGGCTCGAAACGTAAAAGACTTCCTCACTTTCCGAGCGTTAAACTAATACATCTGTTTGTTGTTTATACACCTGTCTTCGTCTGTTGTTTTGTTTTTGATTTTTTTTTTTGTAAAGTCATACTATATATATATATACGCATATACATACATACATATATATATATATATATATATTTATATAATATATGATAGCCGATGTAAACGTTCGTTGTTGGTTTCTAGAGTCACTCTTTACATCATATGTATGTATAGAGAGAGGGGAACTGAGTGCAAAAGAGTTAACAAAAGAGGATCCTGATGAGTACAGATTACAAAGCTTGGCAACAGTAGTAGTAGTAGTAGTAGTAGTTATACAAATGAGAAATTTGTTTTACTTAATTTCATTGTAAGAAAAAAAATTTCTTTTGAGAATTAGTATTCATATGAAATTGTATAAACATTTAAAATTTGATAAAAATTAAATTACAATTATAGCATTCTTCCAAAGTTACTCGTCATATGATTAGTAGCACTTTGTGTGTGTGTGTGTGTGTGTGTGTGTGTGTGTGTGTGTGTGTGTGTGTTATCTTTTTTCTACGGTCTTGAAAATTGTATATTATTCAACACATTGCTAATTATTAGAGTATAACATTTTTTAACTGGACAAATCTATTAAAAGTAAGGGCGGTCATTGGAAGTCGTCCTTCTTCGTTCGATATATTTCAGAAACATACATGAATGTAACCAGTAGAATAATTGATAACATGTCCTATGCCGTGTGAATGATAGCAGTGCCGAAGTGGGGTAAACATTGCGTATCAATGATCAAATTAACCAAACATGGGTAAGAGTAGTTACTGAAATTCTAAATGAAATTAAATGAGTTCAGATACTCGAGTTTCAGTCTGTTGTTGTTGAACTTTTTAAATCTGTGAAGGAAGGAAATATTCATGTTTAGTAGATGCAGTGAAAGTTCCAGAGATGTTTCGCTCTTATTAAAACCATTCAGCAAAATATAATAACGTGGTTTTAAATATCTGCAGAAGAATAGCATATTTATGATAAAAAATAACGATTTGTTTATAAGTATAATCAAATCTCTTTGAAAGTCTAAAATTTATTAAAATATACAGAGAATTTTTGTTCCTTGTTTAGCAAGGACTTTCAAAGATCTTCATTTATATGTTTAATAGTCCCCGATATACCAGTGTCCTAAAAACTCCTTTAGGCTGTGCTCCATCACTACGACAACTGCAAGAATTCAAACCAATTAAATGAATTCAAGCGTTATACTGATGAGCGAACAACCTATATTACTAAGACATCATTAAACACAACACGCGTGTGCGCGCGCGAGCACACACACACACACACACATATATATATATATATATATATATATATATATATATATGGTATCTTAGTTAACAATACAATAGTTTTGATGGGGTATTTTGTTTAAAAACGACAATTTATTATATGAAACTATTCTTTTATTATATTTTTGTTAACCTAAGGATAAAGAAATTTTAATGAAAAATACAAAATGACTGCGTGAAGTCAAAATTACATTAGTTCGATATATTGAAGTGGAGATAAAATATACTTGATTCAGACCTAGATTAATACTGTATTGAACAAAAGGAAACCTTTTGGAAATTTGAATACAATTGAATGCAATTGTAGATATTGTGTGTATGTATGTATGTATGTATGTGTGTGTGTGTGTGTGTGTGTGTGTGTGTGTGTGGTGCGTACGGATGTGAGAGGCAGATAGACGAGAGAGAGAGAGAGAAAAACAAAGAGAGTAAAATAAATGTTTAATAGAGCACATTGTGTCAATATATTTATGCTTGAAGACAAGAATCTAAAGAGTAATATACGGTTATATACTGCCAATTACGCATACATACATACACACACACAAGCATACGCACATATATATATATATGTGTGTGTGTAAACATACGTATATATATATATATATATATATATATAGAGAGAGAGAGAGAGAGAGAGAGAGAGAGGGAGAGAGAGACAAATATATATATGTATATTTAGATACACACATACATACATACGTACATACACATATATATAAGTAAAGACTATTTGCCAATATAGTATGGCAGTCCCGGTTGGGATGAATGTTACTGTTGTTTAGCCCAAGGAAACATCGTCTCCAGCTGGCGATACGACACACTGTGTCCTTATATTTTCAAACAGGGGAGTTTAGCCACCCCACCCCAGCAGAGAGCGATATCTGTGGACCACAGTTTCTGGGTTATTTCTCTTCATCGGCAGAGAGTAATCACTCGGCTGAGGGTGGTGTTGCTAAAATCTCCGTTCGAAAATATATAATTTGCAAAGTGACACACAATTACTGACCTACTAAATAGAAACATTATTATTTCTAAATCTCTCAGCGAGAGACATTCAGTGGCAGTATTTTAAAATAAAGATTATTTACCAGTATGATATAGCAGTCCCGGTTGGGACGAATGCTTCTGTTGTTTAGTCCTAGGAAACATTGTCTCTAGCTAGCCAAATGAAACACTATCTGTGTCCTTATATTGTGTGTGCGCGCGCGTGTAAACTAGCGCAGCGCATGTTCCGACGACGTGTATTCCAGTTGATCCGTTTAACTGCTGATGAAATTAGCGTACAGGTAACTAAGCACTCTATTGACACGTGTAGCTCTCCTGACACAGAGTGTGACAAGATTGTCCCTCTGAAATACATTTTTGCCAGCTGAGTGGACTGAAGTAACTTTAAACGAAGTTCTTTGCTCAGGACAAAACGCGCAGCCGTGTGTCGAGCTCAGGGCCGTAGTTGCAAAATGTAATTTAGATAATTAGAGATACCTTTATCCATAGGATTATTGCCATAAGAAGATGAGAGAATCCACTGCCATGTTGACCTTTGTCTATCCATATGATGCTGCATTCCGTCATTTTGTCAGTCAGACTATTCGAGCGTAGATTATCATAATATAATATAGAATATGTAACTAATGATTACCATATGTTAACGAAAATTTCGTAAAATGGTTATAACTAAATATCTTGTGAACTATCTCACGGGGTTTGTTACGTTTTGCATAGCATTTCGGATTTCATATCCCAATAATACAACAATATTACGCAAATGGAAACGCTTAGGGATTTCTAAATACTGGCTGTTGGGTAGGTTAAAGTTGTAATTACCGTAGATGAATATATAAATATCTCTGTCAATATAAATATATATATATACCGAAGCCGTGTGGTAAGAAGCTCGCTTACCAACAACATGGATCCGGGTTCTGTTCCACTGCGTGGCACGTTGCGTCACTGTCTTCTACTAAAACCCCGGGCCGACCAAAACCTTGTGAGTAGATACGGTAGAACGGAAATAGAAGCCGGTTGTGTGTGTGTCCGCGCGTGTGTTGGTGTCTGTGTGAGTGTGTTTCTGTTCGTCTGTCTGTGTGCTTGTGTATGTGTGAGTATAAGCACACACATATATTTATTCTTAATACATTCCGGCACATTCGAACGTGAATGTGCAATTCGTTGTCGTAGTTCACCAGGAGAAAAAAACACCTTTCAAATTATTCTGCTGGAACTTATGTGTGTATCGAAACAAATTCATAGAGCTTCAAGTTCTGAAAACTTTCTGGTTGGCAACCAAAGCATGCAACTTGCTTTATGATTGAAGTCTCCGGTTAAATAATATATGAATGAACTCTACATCATGTATTCAGTACAACATATTTTTCCTTTCCAATCAGAAGCATTTCTGTATGCGTTAACACACACACACGCACGCACGCACACACACACACACACACACACACACACAC
>NC_142940.1:65245976-65258476 GCF_046866305.1 Octopus bimaculoides
ACACTTATATATATATAGATTCAAAATGACAAAGAACATCTCAAATAACCACTCCCAGAATATCCTTTTTCCAAATCCCAAGAAACTAAGTTCAACTCCGGATTTTCTTCTTAACAAACACATATTTATAAATGTAATAAATTTTCTATAAAAGATTAAAAAGAGAAAGAGAGATTGATGAATCCCTTAAAAGGAGGAAAGCTGTAAATAAGGAGCTTTTATCCAAATTGAGACTTCTTTGTTTTTCATAATATATAAAATCTGTACTTTACATAATGTGCGTGTGTGTTTGTGTGCGTGAGTGTATGGTATATATATATGGATATATATGTATATAAATATGTAATATACATATTTATATATGCGTGTGTGTGTGTGTGTGTGTGTGTGCGTGCGCGCAGGTGTATGTACGTATATGTGTATGCATGCATGAATGTATACACATATACACATTAAGTACAGGACATCACCAACGAGCGAAAAACATCTAAACAGACGAGAGATAAGTATAGGACAAAATACCAAAAATTACAAAATAAGAACCAGACATCAAAAACGAGTGAAGAGTGCGTAAATACAAAATGGAAGACAAGGACGGGACAAAATTCCCCGAAAAGTCTAACTCCTCCTCAGTTGTTGACTGTTTATTACTCCCTATTTCGTGCTTCCAACCACAAGATAGGAAAACTTCATAAGACAGCAGCATCCAGAAATGTTAAGACTTCAAAACTGGTGGAGAGTTAGGGCTCCGAACGAGCAAATAGTGCGCGCGTGCACACACACACACACACACACGCACGCACGCACGCACGCACGCACGCACGCACGCACGCACGCACGCACGCGCGCTGTATGTATATGCATTGAATATGTATCTATACGTGTGTGTGAAGGTATAACAGAAATTTTTCCTGATGGCTTCAAATGATACGAAATACTTTAGTTGTTTCCTGTCTGCCCTTGCTGAATGAGTTTCGTACCCTTCGCCTTCGAGAATCTCCTTCTTTCAGCATTGGGTTTAACTCCTATTCCTCACATAATAAGCCACCTCGACTGGAAATTTTTCCTACAGAGACGTATGAGGTTTTCATGCTAACTACTCGATAAATTCTTATAAAGATTTTATCCCACATATATATGTGTGTGTGTGTGTGTGTGTGTGTGTGTGTAATGCAAACCAAGGAAGACTCATCGACTAGTTTGGCCATCTAGGAATGGCAATGGCAGTCAACTACTTCTTAAACTCCACTCTAATTTTTGTCTCACAAAATGACGCGTAGGAGGATGTGGATGAGTTTAGTATTCCAGAAAAAAAACTGACAAAACTGATAGTCCGGTTTGGAATAGCTTTTGTACATAGTTCTGTTTTTGTGTGATAGAGAATCTAAGAATTGCGGCAACAATTGAAATATACTTTAATACTTTCAACCCAATTTCGTACTTGCATTATCAGGCAAGATAAACGGTAATTAATTGATTAAACACATTCCGAATTGAAATTGAGTAATATATATCAAGAGAGAAAGAAGGGAGAGAGAGAGAGGGGGGTTATTAGTTGGTGTAATTAAATATATTTCAAAATCATCGCTCTCCGAGATATAAGTGGGATGTGTTCAAAGTTATTTGCTTCTAAGTACAAACAAAACACTCCCATGCAAGAACCTGACCTAGTCGGCGCTCTCGGCAATTTTTATGCTGTCGCTGCATAAAACTTGAAAATTTAATTTTTAACTGCTGAACTGGAATATATAATGAGAAGAAGCTTACATTTTGATCATTTTCCATACTAAAAACCGAAGTGGAATATCTTCGCACAGATCATATCTTCGCCTTTCATTTTTTCTCTCTGTTCTCATTAAAACTGAAATATTTTTATTTTAAAGAAAAATTTATTAGAGAGGGAAAATAATCGCCTTTGTGGCAGTTTCTGTTCCCAACATATTGGAAATTTTGTCCATGAGATAACAAGAATTCTTCTTTTGTGCTTTCATGTTCTTCTAAACACTATATATTGTTATACTATCGTGTGGGGGGAGGGGGGAGGGGTGTTTATGGCTGGGTGGATGGATTCCTATGATGAAAACATATGCACAGCCAGAGAATTAAGTCCGAAATCTGCCGCGGTAGAGCAAGTCCTTACAGATGAGGCAACGGAAATTGCCGAAACTGAATTTAGTATAAGAAATTCTGAAACGGTGTTTAAAGACAATAATTCTCCCTGTTTGTACATAATTATGCGCTTTGACTACAATATTAGAGTCTTTTAACTCTTATTTCTAGCAATGTAGGTGTTTATAACGCCCTAATCGCATTTAATGGCAATTACAGTTCTCCTTCTCGGCAAAACACTGCAAGCTGCTGACTTTTTAAATTTCATATTATTTATAAATATATATATATTTATATATAATATATTTATATATATATTTATATATTATATATTTATATATATATTTATATATTATATGAATACATACATACATACATATATATATGTATGTATGTATGTATAATTTAAAGAAGACAGAAAATGGAGAAATATTGATGGACAACAATTGATTTACATCAATTATTATTTATTAATTCAAAACAAATGTATTAATGAATTAATAAATAATAATTATTGTAAGTTTATTGTCGTTCATCAATATTTCTCCATTTTCTGTTTTCTTACGAATTTTAATTCTTGATGAACGCATGTTTATCTTTGTCTTTACCAATAGCTTCTGGACATAATATGCTTGCTTATGTATGGCCATGGCTAAACATAGGCAATATACCGCTAGTGTAATGGATACTTCTATCCCTTATACGGTTATTTGCACCTCTAACTCAACTAACCTTTGAATTATATATATATATATATATATATATATATATATATATATATATATATATATATATATATACATACATACATATATACACGTACATATATACATATACATACATAAATACATACATACATATAATATATATATATATATATATATATATATATATATATATATGTATGTATTTATTTATGTATGTATGTATGTATATGTACATATGTATATATGTACGTGTATATATGTATGTATGTATATATATATATATATATATGTATATACAGAAGTATATATACATATGTATATATATGCATACATATACCAACGTATATGTTATATGTGTGTGTTTCTGGATATGTATGTGTACATGCATGCCAATATGTATGTATGTATGTATGCGTGTGTATGTATATGTAATACTATAACATTCTATGGAATGTCTAGCAATTTTTAGGCGGCCAAAATATTAAAAATGTCAGCAGATAACTTAGATGAGAAATTTTATTAAGTTTTATTATTACTGAAAGCGAAATTCAATAAAAACTTTGATTAACTCTGTCTGATTTTAGTGTTCGATTTCTTACGCAAGTCTCAACATGAATGAACGATAAATAGGTTACATGATGCAGCTTCTTAACACAAAAGTGTTTCACATTTTCACAGCGTTTCTTAAACATGGACTGAAACTAATCATGGCTCGCTTTCGTAAAATACCAAGGCATTCTATCCGAAGTCTTAGTTTTATTTATTGCCAGTAACTTATACGTGTGTTCCTGTGGGGTGGAGCATAGTTATGCGTATAGAAATGTAAATATGGGGAAAGAGACCCAAGGGCACACACACGCTCACGCACCCACACACATTCCTTTTTATTTCAATTTGTAAAGAATATGGTCGAAAGAAGTTTCGCAGTATTTCTAACAGCGGAGACACAGCAGCATCGCACCTGCAACCACAGAGCTACGAAGTGAACTTCTTAGCCACAACGCCAAGCGTCTTTGTGTGTGTGTGTGTGTGTGTGTGCGTGTGCGTGTGTGTGTGTGCGTGTGTGTGTGTGTATTTTCCTGATGAAGCTCATAATATTTACAGGAAATTCTTTGTTGATCAAACTGAAACAAAAATAAATAAATAACGAAATTCGATCAGGCAGTATTAATCAATCACTCGGTAACAAAATATGTTTCATATTATACAAAATTGAATTATACTTCGATTAGTTGCTGAAATTTGACATGCGTATGATAAAGGGAAATACGGTATACACTTTGTGATACTGTTGGTGGTGGTGGTGGTGGTGGTGGTGGTGGCGGTGGTGGTGGCGGCGGCGGCGGCGGCGGCTGTTGTCGTCGTCGTCGTCGTCGTCGTCGTCGTTGTTGTTGTTGTTATTGTGGTTTGGTGTTTTACACAAAATCAGCTCATATCTGTTATCAAAAACGTTCCACATGTGGCTATCAAGAAGGCTTATTTCAAACGCTACAGTTGACGCTAATTATAATCTCAGATAATATTATAAACACGAATAATGTTATCAACTGGTTATTTTTTTTCTTGCCAAATTACTGGGTCCCAAGCCCTTAGTTACCCGCTTAATGTTTACAAGTTGATTCTTGAAAAGGTTTTGTTACAAGCTGATCACAACGCCTTCTACTCTATGTTTAATACTACATCTTTCGATTTATACATTTCAGCTTCGGTGTGTGTGTGTGTGTGTGTGTGTGTGTGTGTGTGTGTGTGTGTGTGTGTGTGTGTGTCGACGTAAAGAATGTAGTGGTCACAACCGGGTGGATTTTTATCTTAGGTCTGCCCGATCTGGATCGATTTGGGGCTAAGCAAATACAACATCAAATAATACTAGTTTTAACCGATTGCCCGTTTATTATTTAGAATATTTAGTCCATCTTGTCGCCAGCATTTTGCTATAGACTTAAATATAATTGCATTCTGTCAGAGACGCTGACGTGTTGAACTTCTAAGCATTTTTTTTTTTTATTATTATTACTATTATTTACCCCTTAAACAGTGGGAGAATGCAATGGCTTTGGGGCATGAGTTGAGAAGTTATCCGTAATCATAGCTCGAATGTTGGCAACAGATTAAACTCTGTTAAAGTCACTTAATGACATGGAGCGGTGAGACTATTAAATCGGTGAGAGAATAAATCTACCATCTCAGAGTACAGAAGGCAAAAACCGTATGATATCCTGTCTGATGCTTCAACAATTCCACAAATCCAAAGATAGCTAAACTAAAGGTTTATGTTAATGGAATTTGAACTCTGAGTACAGGGAGCAAATAGCAAAGCGTTTGTCCTACACTAAATCGACTCTACCAAATGAGCACCTAGATCAAAATTGTCTTACTTTCTAATACTCGTTTCAGATTTCAATATTGAGCCCGATAAAGCTCAGCTGTGCCGCCTGGGCAAGGATGTCAGATGTTGAAAGACACTGGTTCCATAACACCGTATTGGGAAGGATTTATTACAGCTCATCCAACTCATGTATCTTGCATTTCGACTGTTATGCTGACGCTGTATAATTTCTCATTTGTATATACTTGTGTGTGTGTGTGTGTGCGTGTGTGTGTGTGTGTGTGTGTGTGTGTGCCAAACAGGCACCCGACCTGCCTACTCCACCTACGACTGTCTCGTTATTTTCGTACTCGCTGACCTATAAGTTTAACAAACCGAACAAGATCCAGTTTGGGATGCGTCATTCTGTGCATCACATAGACTCCCACACTCATCCGAACGCGTGCAAACAGAAACACACAGACAGACACACACACTTAACATACGCACACACACACACTTAACACAAATATCGTTATATATTATAAATTTAACTAAATTTTCAGAGTTACTCTAACTCGAAACTGTGAAATACTAGTAGTTGTATGTTAAAAGTAGAAAATATTCTTTAGTTAGGTCAAGTGATGCTTTTAGAGTCAACTGTTAACTGTTTACTGATGTGAATCATAATTTCCCAGAGAGAAAACATATTAAAAATGACATTTTCTTTCAGTTGTTAAAGAAAGAGAAAGAAGCAATTACGAAAATACAGTGAGCACTCACAACTAGTTATTTCTGATCTTTATGTTTCATCAAAAATGATAAAAGGGAAAAATTGTATTGTGCCAATATGGTTTAAAAGTGAGTGGAAAGTGTGGTCAAATTTGTCCTTCATCGAGTTTCTGGAAATGGAAAGTTTATTTTAAATTTTCGTATCTTAAATATCTAAAAAGTATTTCTATTGGAGAAACTCCATCATCATCATCATCATCATCGTCATATTATTGTAAGGAAGACCGTTGGAGATCGACTCGATTAGACAGTGAAACGCATTGTAGAAGAGAACTGAGAAAATGGGAATCGGTCGAAACTAAGGACTGCTAACCTCTTACTTCGGTGACAGTAATTGAGACAAGAAGCTGTGTTATGATCGATGCCTTTAGCGTTCGTAAGAGAGCCACCCCTGTTTCATCGCGGCAGTGGTGATAGCTTTTGCGATCATGTCATTCTCGTACACAAGCGACAAAAGCGCAAACACGAAGTAAAATGGCCGTTGAGTGAGTGTGATAAGGAATATTTCCAATTCGGATTGTCACAATATCTCATCGGTGGTGAATTTACAGGTGGTCACTGTTTACAGGTAAAGTCTTCTCTACTATTTAGTTGTTAATATCATCGAAATCTTGTCATGAAATTTTATTTGCCTGTAACAAATTATGTACACACTGTGAGTATGATTTCCATTGTTTTAAGAAATCAGTTACCCTCACGAGCACACATTAGTTACTTTGGGTGTTAGTTGCAAAACGTGCAAGTGTGAGCATGGCAGGAATTCGATAAAACTCTGCCTACACTCCACTTGGCAACGCCACATTCTCTCACTTTACTTCATTCTCATGCAAAGCAACGTCTTGAAATGTTCGAGTCTCTACTCCTCACGGCAACTGAGCTTGTTTCGTGACCTATGAATTCTCCTATGGACAAATTGTGATTCACATCATCCCTTACCTCCAATTCCCGAATTTATCCCTCCCTAGTACACTTTTCGCCGGTTACCATGGCTCTCCTTTACTCCTCATTCATATCAATTTTATCAGAATCGATTCTTCAAAGTTCTTTTCTCAACCCTTTCCCGGTTGGATTCTTTTATCTTCTCCCTCATTTCGCTCGAAACAGCATTGACATCATCCACCCATGAAATATAAACTCATTGAAATTGCGATACACTTGAAATGATTTTTGTTGATGTTGACGGCCTAGTTTCATTACGTCCTGGTTTTGATTTAATGTCCTATGCTGTTTATCACTAAATAACCAACAGAGCCGAAGTGGGGACACACTTTCTTAAGTCAGGCAATGGTTCCTTTTTTTAAATTTGGAATTTTCAGAAAATTTTTGCGAATTTGTATTCTACACGCGGGAATTCATACGATTATGCAAGAAACAATTAAATAGAGGGGCGTGATTTAAGGCCTATTCAGCTGTTATTTTTAGCATATTTCACGACTCAGGTACAAACATCAGATGGACACAAGCAACAGAACAGCGTCAACGCATGTGGCATCGCGTAGGATATATTTGTCAACACACGTGCTTTCTCGCTGACTAAAGAGTTCTCATGTTTGATTTGTTACTATGGAAACAGCCATGAATGTGTCTGTGGCTTATGATTGACTAAAATTACCCCAAATTTTAATTGTTATTAACTCTTTATTTATTGAGTTTATACCGAAAATGATTTGCTCGTCCTTCATTAGCCTATATTCATTACACTGAATATGAAATCAATTGGAACAGAAAATGCTGCTGGGCAGCCAAACCAGTCATATCACATGAGACACCTTCAGAAGTTGACATGCAGCTGTATCATTTCGCTATGTATGCAGATATTTTGTACTATTTTGAAATGAAACTTCATTCCTATTTGAAACCCATTGTAGCCTCATCAAATTCATTCTAATCCCATCAAAATTGCCTGAACAACCTCACTCTATAAATATGTTAATTTAATCATGATATGAATTCCCAAATTCCGTGTGTAAAATACTTTAGCACCGAAATTCGATTCATAAAGCAACCTTCGAGACTTGGCACAATGACCATTCCGTAGTTTATTAATCAAGCTACACTGCGATTCACCACAACTTTTATATACAACCCCGTTTCACTTTAGATGGTCCAGCTTCTATTCTTTCTACCGTTTAACTACCAATCATGCATACACCAATTTGCATATGAAGCTGTCAACTAAATTAATAAATCTAATTAAAGAGGTTTAACATTTTCTACGGTCACGTGGTCGAGGATTTTAAAACTCTTTCATGTTGGCCGCCTATCTAATTAATTCGAATATGAAATATCACTTTCGGAATACCACCACCAACAACAACAACAAAAGTAGCAGAAACTTCAACAGCAACAGCAGTAACATCCGTTACTCCCCGCTCATCATCATCATCATCACATTCATCATCAATTTCAGCAGCAGCAGCAGCAGCAGCGGCAGCATCAACAGCAACAGCAGCAGCAGCAGCAGAAGCAGCGGCAGCATCAACAGCAGCAGCTATTTTGCCAAGCGTCTCGCACCAATGCTGTCTTCTGCTGTATTCCATGCGAAGCTGTGTATCATATTCCATTTCATGACAACTCAATGATACAACGACAACTTGTACACCTCTTCCTTCAAACGTTCTACATTAGACTGTAAAGTTCATCACGAAGTTCACTTCACACACAAACACACACACACACACACACACACACACACACACACACACACACACATATATATATATATATATATATATATATATATATATATATATATATATATATATATATATATATATATATATAACATGAATTATATATATATATATATATATATATATATATATATATATATATATGAATTAAGTGATAATATATATATATATAGATACATATCTGTATGCATATGCATGTGGGGGAGGAGAGGGTTAAAAATTTTTGTGAATCGTTTACACACCATTGTTGCTGTTGCTACAGTTTTTCAGCCTGCACGAAACTAAATGCATTATCTACTAACGCAAAATATAGAGCGTCTGGAATTTGAACTCGTGACATTAACGCATCGAACCTTAATCCCTAACAATTAGGCGACGTGCCTTGTCGCACGCACACACATACACACACACACACACACACACACACAATTATACACTTACAAACATATTTCTATGTTTGTGTATACAGACAAATCGATATACACTAACACTAATAAACAACAAAAAAGTTGTACGATAAAGTAGTGTGTTAAATTTTATTGACTACAAACAGTCAAGAAAACTCTGTGGTAAAACATCAGGCGACCAGATTAGAATTCTTGTTCCAATTCGGTGACGTCAGGATCTGTGCAACAGTTACTGGGAAATCTCTGTCCTCCACCTCGAGTATTTATATGTGAATAGATGTGTGCTACATGTGTGTGTGTGTGTGTGTGTGTGTTTGTTTCTCTCACCCGCTACCACTTTTCTCCTTCCTACAACAATCGTTTACTTTAACAACGTAACCTTTCCAAATGTGGGATCGACTTTGGACAGAATATATTGATCGGGTTTGGGAACGGAGGAGAGAAGAGAGTAAGAGAAGGAGAGAGGGAGAGAAAGAGTGTGTAATGTACCCCCAGTACATGACTGGTATTTTACTCGTGTGTTTTTATGATGATATACAAACAAGTAAAGAATCAACGAAATGTTTTAGGAATCTGAATATATTGCGTTGTTTTCGGGTAAATATCGCGGTTAACAATTCTCGTACAAGAAACATTACCTGCGATATAAAAATTTTATACTCAAATGACATATGTATGTATAAATGTAAACATATAATTATGCATGTACGTTCGTGTGTATGTGCGCGCGCAGAGGTATATGCACATACAAATTTAAGAAGAATTTATCAAAATGATATTTAAAAAGGGGGAAGTCAAATGGTACAGCATTCAAAAGTTTCATGTGTCTGAAAAAATTGGATATGCTAGAATTTTAATTTTTTTTATAGTCTCCCTTGTTTTCGTTTTTCTTTTCTATATTTCTTCTTTCAATTTATAGTTGTTGCTTTTAAGATAACATGCTTGCTATTTCAAATCTCACGGTGACACTCTATCCAAGAAGTCAACTCGGTTGTCATTTTTCTTCGATATCTTTTGCTGTGAGGAAGTGAGAGTTTACTCAACTTATAACCAGTTCATTCCACCAAACTTTCAAGCTAAATGTATATTTTCTGCGAAGAAATATAAGCAAAACCATATAAATAAAAAAAAATACAAATAGTAACGAGAACATAGCTAAAAAAATAATAACAAGTAAACAAATGAAAATCGGTAAGTTGAAAAAATGAAATCCTTCTTGAAAATAATTCTAAAAGTAACGCAATAGTCACGTTGCTGACAGTTGTGCAAATGAAGACCTTCTGGAATATTTATAACTGAAAGAGGTGACAGCTTCGTACAAGTTTCACTTGGTTTTATTTCTACATAAATCGCTAATATTTTTTTCTTTGTTAAATTGTATTAAGAACGATAAATGTTTGACGTAAAACTTCTATTTCTGGATTCCTGATGTAAATTGTCGTATTTTATGACAATTTCTCTCTCCCCCAAACAGTTTTAATGTTGCGTTCAATTTCTCGAAAATACAAAAAAAAAAAAAAAAAGAGAGAAAAAGGTGAGAGAAATCGTTCGTTGCGATTTGCAAAGATGTAACAATCACTCAGTTTAACCAGTGAAAATTATTCGATGCGATTTCCGTATACACACACACACACACACACACACACACACACACACACACACACACACACACACACACACACACACACACAGACACTTAGGCACACATACACACATACATGTATGTATGATATTTTTTAGAGAGAATTGTAATTAATTTAATAACCATTGATTATATAAAATATCTTAATTATAAAGAGTTGAATAAATTTTAGAAACGACGTGATTGTAATACTTTCGCTATTAACAGCTTTTCAAACGGGTTATGGGGTCATCCGTCAGAAAACAATTATTAGCAGCATTCGTGGTCTCGCTTCGCTTTCCTTCATGCTCTTGCTTGATGGGGCTAGCGTCATCTCAGGTTAGTGGTCTCAGAGACGTCATCAGGTTCACTAGTGCTCTCCATTGAGGAAAGTCCCGTGACATCCTCCGAGGTGACGTCCAACCTCTGGAAATCTTCTCCATTTACATCCACCCATATAGGAGAATAGAGAGGGCCGATGTGTTGTAGATTCGGAGCTTCGTATTCCAGGAGATAGAGCAGTAGTGCCAAAGGGGCTTCCATAAGGAGTACACGACCCCAGTGGCCAGACAAAATCTGCGGTTGATCTCCGCAGTCAGCTCTCCGTTGTTGGCGACTTAGGAACCCAGGTAGATGAAGGAGTTTGACAAACTCCACGTTGTCGGGACCAATCTAGAGAGGGGGAAGGCACGGGCCATCTTCGACATGTATGAAATTGGTCTTCGCCCAACTCACATAAAGGCTGAGCCTTTCTGATTCTTCTTTGTGGATTGCCAGTGCGTCCCCGAACTGGTCGATCGAGTTGCTGAATAGTTTTTGATTTGTTGTTTACTTACCGTGTCTGGTTATATTAATTTGTAATCTTGTTTGTCCAATGTAATTCTCATTGCTTCGTGAGCATGAGATGCAGTAAATACGATTCGTTTTCCAATTCATATTTGCATTAACCATCAATTCCTTCTCATTCTTGAACTCTTCTGTTTGGCTCTGTTCAGTTATTTTACACGACCTACAACGAAGGTCTCCGTATTTATTTTCGTTATTGCTTTTTCTGGTGTAAATTTCCCTTTTATTAAGAATCTCATAAAATTTGGTGGTTGTTTTCTGTCGTTGATAGTTTATAATTCTTTAATAGTTTTTCTGAGATTTGATGATTAATGTAGAATTGAAAGGTATCGTTCGACCTATTGTTAAACGTTATAGTTTCTAGGATTATAGGTCACTACAAATATAATTATGTTATTTTGTCATTTTGCCCCCAATCTGAAGGTTTATTTGTAAGAAAGATTATAGTCATTTTGCCTTTGTTATAGCATGATCAATTTATAAAGGTAACTCAAAAATACGTTGTAAGAATTCTAAATCCGAAACTAAAACGGAAGCAATAATGCTACTAAAGAAAACTTCTATACACAACGTATGTGTTTGAGAAGACGTAAAACGACAGAGCACTTACACACCACATACACTTCTTTACAAACGATTGATACCATTCAGTTTTTTTTTTTACAGAGATTTTTCAATTATTATATACACGCACACATACGTGCAAGCGTGAGTGTGTATATATATATATATATGTGTATATATATATATATATATATATATATATATATATATATGCACATATACAGTTTTTAATATGAGTACTTATTTATCTCTCTTGTATCGTATACATATGTATATATAAAATGTTGATTCCCACAAGATAAATTGTTCTCCGTATTGTAAACACACAAGTGTTTGGCCACTCTGTTATTAGTCGTCTACCATTTTACATAAAAGGAGTTGTCTCCCATGTAAATTGACCAGCCTGAAGTAACAACGCGCCTAATTCCACGTTTCCAACCACTATCATCGAGATCA
>NC_142940.1:65263476-65333476 GCF_046866305.1 Octopus bimaculoides
GTCATATTCTTATGAACGTCCAAAATGCATTGATTATATTCTCTTGAAATTTGTTCAGAGTCCACGCTTAGCAACCATAAATGCCTATTGGCCAAATGAACACTCGTACTGATTTTGTTTTTAACTTAGATGGGACAGTTTTGATTCTCCAGATGTTATTAAACTTTGTCATGGACGTTATTAACATGGCTAGTCGTGTCCTAATTTCTTGGTTTCAGTAGAGATTTTGGATTCAGTAGAGAAATAGGCTCCAAGATATTTGAACAAATCAAATCTGTTCGAGTCTGTCACTGCTCGGTTTGGTGTTATCATTCATTTTCTATTTTCAAACTGCCATGACTTTTGTTTTCTCATGGTTGAGATAGAGGTCATGCGTATTTGCTTCCTCTCGACTCTATTTATCATTTCTTGCAGTCCGGCTTCAGTCTTGGCAAGTAGAGCAATGTCGTTTGCATAGATTAAATTGGAAATCGTTAAGTCCCATATTCTGATGACGTCTTTTTACTGTATTGCTTCTCTCAATATCCACATTCAATAAAAGCAACTCTAAAAACTTCTTGGTGCCGTTGGTGTATACAACAATCTTACATCAAAACGTAGATTTTACAAAGTAATTTTGATTCGTCTTTTTCTTTCAGTCATCTTGTGTGCCGATATTCTATATATTTATCCATTTCTAAGGCGGTGAGTTGAGATTTTAAAGAAATTATACATTATGAAGGTACCTTTCTTGCTTTAGGATCAAGACCATTTTACTTTTGTTCTTATTTCTCCAGAAGACTACCTGCATTACATAAAACTGCTTCAGTGGTGCAACCTTGAGACTGCGCAATGAAAATGATTATAAAATCTATGATCTCTTAGGTCTCTAAAGTTTATTTTCCAACAGTCAAATAAGAATTGTCGATGCAGACGAAAATATTCAAATATCATACGTAGAAATATAAAATGCTGAGATACCCGTTTTCGCATCAACATGTTAACATTTCCAGGCAGCAAACAAAGCTAAAACGTTGGCGTGTTGGCAGCCAATAAGGCAGTCCGATGTTATATGAAAAGCAAAGTTAAGTGTGCCTGCAGTAGATGTAGAGTGAATGAAAGCTATTAGAGAAACCACTTGTGCTGCTTACGTTTCAAGTGAAATTGCTCTGCAGATGATACCATTTAAAGATCATACAGAGAAAAATTGTTTTTGATGATCAAAAATACTCTGCACCATCGAGTGTGCATGGGGTACTTTTCTCGAAATATGCCCTCAGATTCTAACAGATGTAGAATATATATGTAACTACTTATATGTATATGCATATACATACATTCCAGGGTATGTGTGTGTGTATACGTACATGTATATATATGGAATGGTTATAGTTAAGTATATAATGGAGTGGTTATATGTGCATGCCTGTTCTGTTCTTCAATGTCATTTGCAAAAGGTCAGTAAAATAAATGTTCACCACTACATCAAGGTTTAGAAGTTTGGTTCGGAATTTTAATGCCAAACAGTTGTCATTGTTTAGCAAATAAATAGAGATTTTCACTTGTATTTTCTCTTTCATTTCGAGTTCTATGAATCACAGTTTCGTATCACAGTTTCATAAACACCATCTGCACTATACAAAACAATAATTAAGTTAATGTAAACATATTTCACGAATACAGTGCTAAAAATTTAAGTAGATAAAAATATACGGCGAGGAAATAAAAAACGATAAATGACAAATCTGGAAAGTTGACAGAGAGTCGGCTGGACTTCCGTGCCGTCTTTGTTTCAAATCTCTGCGCTTCGGCTTCAAATATTATCAAGGTTACCCTTACTTTTGATCATTTGAAGGTATGAGCGAGCGGACTTTTGGACACGCGTGTGTATACGTACATATAACGTATATTTCAATGGATATGTCATGCATGTATAGGAGTATAAACATGAATATATATATATATATATATATATATATATATATATTGATAGAAAGGACAACAAAAGAAAGAAAGAGACCTCGATATTATGTAAATAGAGGAATTTACCTGAATAAGTGTCACATATTTTTACACACACACACACACACACACACACACACACACACACACACACACACACACACACATATATATATATATATATATATATATATATATATATAGGTATGACTATAGTTGATTGTATACCAGCCTTGTTGTTTGTTACTTAAAGACCAGGATTTCGTAAAAGTATCGCGGTTTCTTTTCATTTTCTTTTCATCTTCCTCCGTCGTCAACGCTTGTCTCGCCCCTCGACTGTTAACAGAGAACAGCAACCACACAACACGAACGTTGCATCTTACAACTTGTACAGAGCTTTCATTTCATCATCGACCATAATAGGCAGCCTCCCTCTTTTATTCTGTAATCACCAGTTCCATACGAACGTTGGCACGAACTCTGAGCTCTTGACTAACTCTTGTCTTCTCAGGAAATGGGTAATTACACACACATTCTCACACACACACACACACACACACACAAATACACACACCCATACACACGCGCGCGCACTTAGACACATACACATACTCACTCACATATATAGGTACGTACGTACACACACACACACACACACACCGATATACCTACGTACACTCATGCACGCTCAGCGTATAAAGGTAACAATAAAGTAGCGCTATAATTCCAACTCGTACGAAAAACTTAATCCGATCTCAGGTGAATACTTAAAGGAATCACTTTACATTATCATCTTAGAGAGAATCTTATTGTTTAATGATGGATTGCTCTCTCACGTATTTCTGGTCGTTTCATAGCGATTTCGACGACATCAATAGCCATTCTGTGCTTGCGAGGAACTACTGGCACCGCGTTAAGTCTATGTAGGTGTCCTCCTCTCACTCTTGCTTGCGCACCTTTTCGCTAACCCTGCGTGCACAACTGATTGGCTTTCAATAGGTATTTCTTCCAAGCAAATACGCTGGCGCACCATCAAAAGCACTGTTCTTCTTTGTGTAGTGTGACTTCTAGGAAAAGCAAAACCTTTATCGTTGTCACATAAACATACACATCTACACACGCACGGATATACATTTACATACATATAAGAATGTATGTCTATCTATATATGTATAAATGTGTGTTAGCTTGTGTATGTGTATATATATATATATATATGTATGTATTTATGTATAAATGGGTGTGTGTATATATATATATATATATATATGCACACACACACACATGTATATATGTATCTATATATGCATATGTATATTTCTGTGTGTGTTCCCAGAGACATATATAGATTCATCCATGTGTATAGTGTGTATTTGTCTCTTCTAGACGATATACTTCTAAGAAGTGAAATATGAATCAAGGTGCGACGATAAAGTAGTGACTCGATGACATCTGAAGAACATCATTTCACACTTAGTACCAGCAAGTTTTGATTCCTTCTTCTCTCCTTTCTCAGATATAAGACTTATTCCTTCTCAGTATTTCATTCTCTCTCTCTCTCTCTCTCTCTCTCTCTCTCTCTCTCTCTCTCTCTCTCTCTCCCTCCCTCCCTCCCTCTCTCTCCCCCTCTCTCTCTCCCCCCTCCCCCTCTCTCCCCCCCTCTCTCCCCCCTCTCTCTCTCTCTCTCTTTGTCCCCCTCACTCAGCAAAGTCATCTTCATCTAGAACTGCATTGACAACACACCTACCAATTTGTTTCCTTGCAATGTGTTTGGAGTAGTGAAGTTCTTCAATTCATCATCAACGTCGTTCCTAGATGTTCATTGTCTCATCTTCAGGATGAAGTTATGTGTAGGTGGATGTAGATTAAGAGTAACTAATGTGCTTCCTATCTCTCTATCTATCTATCTATCTATCTATCTATCTATCTATCTCTCTCTCTCTCTCTCTCTCTCTCTCTATATATATATATATATATATATATATATATATACACACACACGTTTGCTCATATGTGTGTTTGTACTCACACACACACACACGTCTATGTGTACGTATTTGTAACAATACAATAGCGTTACGAGTTAAAGCGCCAAGCCCAGCCTTCGTCAGCAAAGTTCCAGTATCACCGACATCATCATTATCACAGTTACCATTAACATCATGATGAAAGCCACCGCACACTTACCAACACCACCACCCCTACTACCAAATTTCAAAATCAATGTGATCGTGAACAATAATAATAATAAACCATTAAGACAGTCGTAGCAACAAGAGCAGAGAAGACCAACAACCACCATATATCATTTAGTTTAAATATTGTCAGTTGGTAACGAGGGTGTGGGGGAGAAATAAAGGAGCAAGGAAACAAGGCAGAAGATTACGTTTTAGACATAACCTGAACATGTTCATCTTAGCCTACATCTGAATATGCGCGTGTGTGTGAGAGAGAGAGAAAGAGAGAGAGAGAGACTGACAGAAGTGACAAAACATAGATAGAGAGAGGGAGAGAGAGGGGAAGATAGACAGACAGGTAGATAGTTAGATAGATAGATAGATAGATAGATAGATAGACAGATGAGACTAGTTCGAGAGAAAGTGAAGAAGCGGGAAGAGGACAGTGTGGTGAACGAAGAGGAAAAGAACCAGTGATAATGAGAGATCAAGATCACAAAATGAGAGAGGGAGAGAGAAGGAGAGAAAGCGATAGAAAGTGTTTGATAGAGAGAAAAGGAGAGAGTTATCAGATGTTAGCGTAGTTCTCTCTTGGCAAAAACCTATCATTGTAGCCATCTCTCGTCGTCAGTTCAAAGATTTGTTTAAATGACAAACCCTTTGATTGATAAGTGAGATAGATTGATAGACTACGAGCAGTAGACATAGTACAGTTGTGGTTGCGTCAACACCGGGTCCAGGGTGGGGCAGATTGCGGTTACATTCGATATATTAAATCAACATACCTCTCTTGTCTACACACATTCTCATTCTTTCTCTCTTTCCCTCCGCTCTCTCGCTTTCTTTCTCTATTTTTCACAACCCCTCCCCCACACACACTCGCATATACATATGTGTGTATCTGGGTGTCTGTGTGCTTACACGTATGTATGTGTTTGTGTATACCTAACACGCACGCACGCGCAAAACTTGCTTTTGCTAAAAAAAAATCCATATACCCAGTTTTCAACACATCTGTTATCAAAATGTCGACACTTTCTGAGACATGAAACACGCGCTCGAAGCAAACATTCACTATGTGCACAGGAGAAGTCGAAAGACTTTCCATGCGATCATTCGACATACTAGAAATGATAGCTAAATCTCCTTGAAATTACATTCTACCGTTTTACAAGATATATAGTCATCATTTAATTAGTGTGTTACTGGATCAGAGTTGACCCTATGTCCAGCAACGACAACACCAACAGCAATGGCGCATATCTAGCAAGTCTCAAACCAAATATGTTTTTATTAAAGTAAAAAAGAAACGAAATAATCATCGATCAGAATAAACACACAGTGATGCGTGAGGGTGGGGCCGTGCGCACACACACACACACACACACAATCTCACAGATATCTATGTTCCAGACTGCTCTGGCCATTGCATCATCCCTCATGGGAATATATCTTGAAGACATTCTCTCGCAGTTGGCAATAATGTGGTTGATGTCTTCTGTCCTGGTCTTGCAAAACCTACATTTGCTGTTTGTCAAAATTTTCTGCTTCTTATGCTGTATATATTGCGTGTATGTATGTATGTGTGTACGTTCCCTACTGAACCGAGGAACACCAAATTATATTATAGATATAAAACAGGAATTGCCAGAAGTATATAGAACAATAAGTTATTTGAAATAATGAAAATGTGTAAATCTAGATGGGAATTTGTGCGTAACAAGGAACAGCTTGCTACTCAAACGTATACTTACATACAAATGCATATAAACCTACTTATTTCTCTTTGTACTGCATTTTATTATATTTCATCTTGTTTTATTTTTATTTTTTTCATCTTTCTCTTTTACCTTCCTTAACCTTTCCTACTAACGGTGTTATCCTGTTATCTTGCTATACAAATGCATATCTACAGACAAAAATCTATGCATATTAATATCTATCTATTTATATATGTGTGTATGTGTTTGTTTTCACACATATATATGTGCACGTCTATATGTTATACATATTTCATATATTATATTTTATATTATATTATATTATATTATATTATATTAAACTGCTATAGTATACATTATATATTATATTAGAAAATAAAAAAAAGAAACGTTTATTTCACCTGCTAGTTTTCCTGTAGATACAAATATACTAACCCGAATTCTCAATCTTCCAGTTATTGTTAAAGAACAGAGCTTTATTTTTTTCAATGTTTATTAGTGTCTTTTCTAAATTCAATTTTTCTCTTCGAATGAATTACCTGGCGGTCGAAGATTTATTTGTTATTCAATATTTTAAATATGTTAATTTAAGAAGTTTTTGCTTATTTGTTTACTTGAATTAGTTATAATCAGACCTGTTAGTGTCTTTTTGTAGTTTTATCTTACCACCATTTTTAACTTTAAAAACCTCAAGTACTTTAAACCGATGTCTATCTTCAGATTTAATAATCTTGCTATTAAATCAATTATCTATATTTTTGCTTCAATATTCTTAAGCACTCTAAACTATTTAACTTCAGAATAAAATTCACTAAAAATTCTCCTCTAATATCATTTAGACCGTCTTGATTCATTTTCATTAACTTTTACATTTAAATTTCAAATTTTTCCATAAATGCTATTTCCAATCATATCTTCTTCGTTTTTACTTTGCACGTAATCACGTATTTTTCTTGTTATATATTTTGAAATTTATTCAAACGGAAAAATATTTCCATGAATATAAAATATGTTGTTATCGTTATTCCAATTCTTAACGAGTCAAAACCGAAATAGTTGAATAATCCAAATTTCTTATCGAAACCGTGCTAGTAGCTTCTCAGTTTGACAAATTTTAAAGAAACAAACATTTCAGTTCAGTATCTGTAGCCTTCATTCTATTGCGCTGGTTTTAGAATGGTAAGAAATTCAATTGAAAATTCCCTCTCAAATATGGCATATTAAGTGCATGTGATCTTTGACTTGAAAACATTGGTCTTCATTTTTCTGTTCTACCAAGCAATACATTTATGTGGATGAAGAAGTCCAATTTACTGCGGTGAAAGCAAAGATAAATTGTTTATGTATCATTAACGATTGTTTTTTTATTATTAGCTTGCTGTTATAAGTTCCAATCTTATTGTGAATCTACTGTTATGACAACTTAACCTCAAAAGAGTCCTGAAGGAGCAAACCATCCAACGACAGTATTGTCGCCGTAACTATTCCGTATTTTCTGCCGCGATTTTAGGACCGTCGTATCTAATATTCCCTTCGTTTTCCTATAAAAGACTGTATTGTGTGACTCGAGGAGTTATTGTTTTTACTTCTAGCCGGTCTAGTAATAACGTTGCCTCCTTGTGTGGTTCGATGAGACTGTTACAGGCAACGGTGAATCTCGATGCAAAATCCTTCTAAACTCAATAAGACCGACACTTTCAAAATATGTATCTGTAGAAAATATAGCAACAGCAAAAATATTTATCTAAAGAAAGAGCTATTTTATAGGATCGTATCAACTGGCAAATTTGGTCGCCATCATTATCCCTTTTGCAAAAGTATTAGCGGCCATTAGGAAATGGAAATGGCTTTAAATGGGAATTGGAAAAACAACACAAAAAAAGAGAAAGAAAGAAAAAAAGACAACAAACTCCTACTTTGGCGAGGGCTTTCTTTTTGTTCAACGACGCTTTACAATAAAACTTACAAATATTTCCGCTTTGCTTAAGATATTTCGATTTTTCTTCTTTTATTATTTTCCTAAAAACATAGAAAAATAAATATGTTATTGATTAAGATTCTAATTTCGTTTCGCCTTCAACTTTTTGTCACGGACCATTTTACTTTGCTTCTGTTCAACGAAGGCAATCTGTTGATGTTTTGAGTCAGGTCAAAACCGTCGATAGGGTTCACCATTCTTGAATGCCGACAGTTTCTATTTCCATTGTTTTCCAGTCTTTTAAATTTCAATTTTAATCAGCGTAGATCAACCAAAATTGTACAGGCAGTAATTCTTTTGCTCAAATTCTCACACTACACTCTTCACATCAAGGAAACACACGTTGGACAATTATTAATAACATAAGGTCAGTATTATTACCATAATTACTACCACCTGATGATGATAGCAAGTAGAATTGATAAAGCATTGAACTAAAAGTTCCGCTGTCGTTTTGAGTTCGAAATCAGCCGGTGCTGACTTTGATTTTTTATCATTCTAGTGACCATCAAATAAATACAGAGTCAGTTTTTACTACCGATCGTATGTATCTGTTTGTTGACTCTAGAACCAAACCAGCAATCATTTTATTTATTTGATCGGAAGAAGATCATATAAATGAGCTGAGTCTGAGATCAGAAGCCATGCGATATTGAATTACGACTCATTTCGTGCTGAGTTAAAATTTTTCTGAAGTTGACTGGACCTGCCATCACTCCTCACTCAATATATAAAGTCCCTGTCAATGCAAGGTCGATCAGTATTCGGACCATATCTCGAGTCTACAGATAACACATGTCTATGCGCAGCTGCCTAAAGTATCTCAGGTCGAGAATGGTATACATGAAAGCCTGGACATAGTTGGGGTTAATATTGGTCTGAAATTTGTCCCATCAAGATTGATATGCGACTAAACAACAACAGCAAATGTGCCATGAGTTTCTTCCTACCCCTTACCGTCACCTGTTTTGAAATCTTCTGCAGACCGACATTACTGGGCAGGTCTTGGGCATTCGCTTGCGATAAGGGAAATGGTTCCGGCCACTCTATTACAAATGTGGCCCAGTGGAGACACTTACTCATTCCTAAGGTTGGCTTTCCAATTCATGATCAAAGCTTGGTTTGTGCTGCCAGTATGGCGCTCTCAGTGTCTTTATTCAGTGTTTCTTTTATTCAGCCAATCCCACCTGTGTTTTCCAGCAACCTCAGTTGTGGCTACATGAAATTGAGTGTGTATTATTGTTGTTATTGTTGTTGTTATTATTATTATTATTATTATTATTATTATTATTATTATTATTATTATGTTCTCTTCATCATTCTGAGTACGATGAAAACGTATCGGCTCATATACTCCGTAAGGGTATGATCTTAGAATGTAAAGAGACGGAACAAATGTCGAAAGGCATTTTAACAGACGCCCTAGCGATTCCGCTAATCCACTGCGTCTGTTCCTGTGAAAATGTCACAAACGCCTGAACAACACACACATTTTATCTCTTTTTTTTTTTACCTTTCTTGGATGACAAGACCAAGCAAGTGGTTTCTATTAATGTTTATTCAAGAGAACTGTTGAACCTCTACGTTGTCGCTAAACCATTAGAAATAGCAACTAAATATATCGCAAATCATACGCTAATGTCTTAGAAAGAAAAGGCATTATACATTTGTGCACTGAGGGAAAAAGACAGAATGGTCAGAAGTAAAATGCTTTGGCTCATAGGTTTATCTTATAAATAACCTCAACTAGTGGTTATTTTCAACTAAACTCGTCTACGCTTATCAAGCTAATGTAAACGATTCTTTCATATTGAGTTGCTGAATAAGTTCCAGACGCTGTATGTTATCGATTCTGCCGAGGACTGGTGCTAATGGAGGAAATAGTCAAGATTTTTTTTTAATATATATTTTAACTATTTGTTGTCATTGAACCGCAGCCATGCCAGGTCATCACCTTTAACGATTTTTAGTCGATCATATCGATCGCAATACTTATTTCTGTCACATATTTCAGTGACCACTATTAACTGTTTTTTATAGAAACAACTCGACGGCTGTTTTACATAAAAAATCTCTCTCTCTCTCTCTCTCTCTCTCTCTCTCTCTCTCTCTCTCTCTCTCTCTCATATACTACACATACACACACAAATACTAACTCATTTAACTGCCCCCATATAAATATGTATTTGTATATAAATAGATGGATGGATGGATGCAGACAGACAGGCAGACAGAATCGGACCAGGATTCACATGGCTGCGAAGAAATTTCTGAGGCAGCCACCTGTACATTATACGTGAGTCTATGAAGACATGATAAATAAAAACATGATACATGTTGGACAGTGAAAAAGGAGGGTATTTAGACAGACAGACAGACAGATGATGGATGGATAGATAGATAGATAGATGATGGATGGATGGACAGACAGACAGACAGATAGATAGATATGAGAAAATAGAAAGAGAGTAACAGGTATGAAGGTAAAGGAAATTATCAACTCGCATCCCGATCTCGAGCCAACAGATTTCCTATATTTCAGCTTCACCGCATTAACATGTATTTACAACTTTACATAAAGATGTCCAAACAATTGGCGTTGGCACTAATTCAATTGGTAATGTTGGATTTCGGGTAACTTGCGAATCAATATTTCCAGAATTTCCACTTGTTGGATATATTGAAGGAAAAGTGTTCATCTGTGAGATGGTGGGCGAATTTGGCTTTAAACTATTCTAGTCATTTTTCGTATACTTAAAATATCTCACTAAGATAAGAAAACAGCTTATGAACTGAATACAACTCATTATATTACTGGTATCGTTTCGTATCCATGCCAACAAGTATTCTTGACTGAATTCAAATGACTTCGATTTCGAGCGTTTCATTTTCTTTTTCTCAATGACTCGGCCAGTGAGTAGATGCAGAAAGCTGATCTTAGCCGATCTTCCATATTTCTAAACGATTTGGTGATCAAGAAATGAATTGTATGAGAAATATTCACAAAAATATTAGCGACATCAGTGAAGTGAGTTGTACTCTGGTTTCGATTCACCTAACTTCCGGCACAAAGGATAAAATTAATAAGACCAAGTGACGCTTCTCTCTTTTTTGCTCTGCGAACCTCATTCTGTCCCGCAATATAAGAAAGACATAGCTGTACTGAGAGATTTGGTAGAGAGACAGAGAGAGAGAGAGCATTATGGATAGGCGGGAGAGAGGAAGAAATATTTATATTTTACAAATTTACTTTCGTATAAATGCGCGCACACGAGCACACATGCTCTCTCTCGCTCTCTCACGCGCGCGCACATATCATACACACTCACATGTTTTTTCCTATCTTGTATCTTGTACTTTTTCCAGTCATTGGACTGCGGCCATGCTGGAGACCTGCTTGAAGGGCTTAGTCGATCGATCGACTCCAGCATTTATATTTATGTAAAGCCTAATACATGTTCTATCGATCTGTTGAACCGAACCGATAATGTACGGGGACGTAAACAAACACCTGCTTTCAAGTTGTAGTGGGGTTCAAACAAAAAATTCACGACATGCAATATATGTGTGTATGTGTGTACGCATGAGTGTGTGTATATGCGTGTGTGTATGTGTGTACACATGTGTGCGTGCGTGTGTGTGTGTGTGTGTATTGTGATTTCTGTTGTTGGATATATTACACTAAGAATCGCCTGAAAAATCCTAGGAAGTATGAGAAGACTCTCTCTTGTTATTTGGGCCGCAAAAAAAAAAGCAAAGCTACAACGAACAAGATGAAGGCACCGAAAACAAAAAAATGCAATGTCGAACACATCAAACAACGAGTCAAATATCATTTATCTCCACTACAATAATAACAATAATAACAATAATAATAATAATAATAATAATAATACAATACACTCTATTTCAGAGATTGCCAGCATCTTTCTTAGATTTTAGTTTGAGTTATTAGTTTTTATATTCCAACTTTTTATTGTTATACTATTGTTTTTATCATTATCATCATCATCATCATCATAGTCTTGTATTTTACTGTTGATTTCTCGTCTTATTTTTACGTTTTAAAACATTTATTGTTTTTATTTTTTATCTTGTGCCACTTAGTTGGAATTGTAAAGAGTCGTAGAAAGAACTGTTATTGAGAGGCTTATAATACTGTCTCCTTTCAGAATATCTACCATTTTCTTTCAGATGTGTTGCTGACCATCTTCACACACACAAAAAAAAAGAAAGAAGTGTGAAATTTTGTATGTTTACACAATGGACGTCGTCGTCGTCTTCATCATCATCATTATTATTATTGCTATTATTATCATTATTATTTCAACATCACCATCATCAACATTATTATGTTTTCTTTTTTTTATATTATAAATATTTTTTTTCTTATATAAACTTACCTTAAAAACACAAATTCCTTTCAAAGATGAATATCTGAAGGTCTGAAAGAACTCATTAAAGTTGTCGTTGATATTTACAATATATATCGATTATTCAATGTTTGTTATTGTTGTTACTCTTAATAGCAAAGTTAATACATGGTGTTGTTGTTGTTGTTGGTGGTGGTGTTGTTGTTGTTGGTGGTGGTGGTGGTGCTGATACTTATTTTCATCTGAAACATCAATTCTTTGCAACAGGAATATTTACATCATCAACTAAAATCTCGTCGATATTTCTACTCTATTGTCCAGAATTCATTCAATTATTTCTTTTTATTTATTTCTGTATTTTCGGCCTCGGCACTGTTTTTTTTTTCTTTTGTATTTGCTTCAGTCCGTTTGTTTCTTTATCAGACACGAACACACTAGCTCTAGCTCTCTTTTTACATACATACATACATACATACATACGTATGGATGTAGATATCATATACATAGAACCGCATACAAAGTATAAACGAATACATACCTCAGTGAGTGGGAGAGAATGGTTGTCTTTCCCGCCACATCTTCAGACTTCTGACCATTTTTTGTCTTTTGATCTTTCTATGTCCCACATTACATATCAAGATACACATACACAAACAGACGAGTATATTTAATCATGCACAAGTTTGTATGCGAACATATAATAGATATACATACAGACATATATATTTATAAATATATATGTATACATACACGCGTGCGCATTCATACATGTAGATGTAAATATACCTAAGTATATATGCGCGCATATATATATATATATATATATATATATATATATATATATATATATTTGCTCGATTATAAAGGTGCTGCTCCAGTATGGCCGCAGTCAAATGACTGAAACAAGTAAAAGAGTATATGTGTATGTTCATATATATATATATATGCATATATATGCACATATATATATATATATTCTTTTATTCTTTCACTTATTTCAGTCATTTGACTGCAGTCATGCTGGAGCACCGTCTTTAGTTGAACAAATCGACCCAGTACTTATTCTTTGCTAGCCTAGTACTTATTCAATCGGTCTCTTTTGCCGAACCGCTAAGTTACGGGGACGTAAACACACTAGCATCGGTTGCCAAGCGATGGTGGGGCGACAAACACACACACAAACATACATATATATATATATATATATATATATATATATATATATATATATATATATATTCGACGGGCTTCTTTCAGTTTCCGTCTACCAAATCCACTCACAAGGCCTGGGTCGGCCCGAAGCTATAGTAGAATACACTTGCCCAAGGTGCATCGCAGTGGGACTGAACCCGGAACCCTATTGTTGGTAAGCCACTTCTGCGCCATACAAAAATGGGACAAGAACGCAAAACATCCAGACAGGTGAAACAAAAATGGGACAACAAAATACCCAGACAGACAATACAAGGAAAACATGGACGGATCATTCGGAGTTTTCTATCCTCAGTCGAGTTCCAGATTGTCTTTGCAGTGCTCACGCACACACACAAACATGGTAGAGTCATTAGTACGTGTATTGGATAAATTATTCTGTATCATTCGCTCCAATCCTCCTTACTCTGAGTTCAAATCATACCACCGCCAATGCTGCTTTTCAGTCTCACTACACTAACCGTCCAACACTGGTTTTTGGTTCTTCTCTTTCTGTCTTTCTTTCTGTCTGAGATAGGCTGCGACAAGACGGGAGAAGATAATAGTCTCCGCCAAATGTAAAACTAACCGAGTCACATTATGAGTGATAACTGAGTTTCATAAGTGTCACATCGTGCTTCTCAGACACGGGTAAGTTTTTGCAGGACCTGTGTAATTTATTTCATGTAATCATTTATATGTAATGTGGTTTGAAATGAAAAGTCCCTTGAACAATCGTAACCAATATGAAACGCATGCTATGTTGATATCTTCATCTTTCCAGCTCAAAGGAAGGAGACAAAATGAGAAACGAAGCAAGCGGTACGGACTCGGAGTACGTGTGAGAGACAGATTCTTTTTTAAAGATACTCTTCATTGTCGAGATTTTCGTGATTTGTGGAAAACTTTTACTTCTTTTATAAAAAGCAAGAAATTTCTCATTTCTCTCTTATAAATTCCTTTCAAGAAATGTCATAAAAATAATAAAGACTGTCATTTATCTTTTATGCCACATTGTGGCTGGAATCTCTTGAATTTTGCCAGGTGCTGTCATTCTATAAAGGCTGGTCGGTCATTTTGATGTATAAAATACTGAGTGGAATACAGAACTGGGTAATTCTCTTGTTTGTCTGTTTGAGCACATGTGTACATGTATCTCTCTGTCTATCTCCCACTTTCTCTCTCTCTCTCTCTCTGTATATATATATATATATATATATATATATATATATATATATATACTTACCTTGGTGTATGTATCAGTCTGTGTGTCGCTCTCTCTTTCTTTATGTGTCTATTTTTATCTGCGTGTGAATGTGAGTGCGTGCGCGCGTATGTACATTGGCTTTGATTGCTCTTTTAGTGATTGTTTAGACGCGGGTTAGCTCTGATTCTACAGACTTATGATCAAAGTCATCCAGTCATGACCAACTTTTTTTTTATCTCTTCAGACTCTACGTCCAGAATTATATCATCCAAACTGTCTTTCCGGTTTGTTGTTGTTCTTGTGTTGTTGTTTTCTCTTTTCAGATAATGAGATGGCATTTGAGCTCGATTGATTAATAATTAAGCCACCACTGAGAGGCTCCCTAGAAATTCAATTAAGGAACAATAAAGCATTGATGTTAATTATACTTAAGACTAGGAAATCTAGCTGTGCGTTGAGTCAAAATGAATCAATATCTCTGTGATTTAAATGGAAACTTTCAACCATGGTTGAATAGAAATAATCAGTCAGTGCTTCAAGGGAAGACTTTTTGGTACATGAATCAGTGGTGCATCAGAGTTCAAATTATCATACGAGAGCTTAGAGCATGATTCTATTGGGGAGCATATTCCTCAATTTAATTGGAGATCCTAGTGTATGTTTAATAGCACATTTGTCCATGTTATAATAGAAGACATTATTCCATGATTCAGTAGTAGGACATATTACTTCATGTTTGAATAGGCGACCCTAGTCCATGATGCATCCCTTGATTTTAGTAAACATCTAAATAGGACATCTTACATCAGGCTTGAATATAAGGAGTGATTCAATGAAATAGCACGGTCTATTATTTAGTAGATGTAGTCCCTAATTCAATGGTCAACATTAATAACTTATCTTTAAACAATGTCTGATTGAAATATTTAGTCCATAATACAATGGCAGACCATAGCCAACGGATCAGCAGGAAAATTTCGTTTCCGATCAGAAAAGTCGCAAGTTTCTTTGGTGGAATTTTTGCTGTCTTCTATGAAATAATTAACAAAGTTATCCTAATGAATCATAAACTAAGGCCTGTTGATGTGGCAGAGTTCGGAAAAGATTGATGACCACGCTTTCACGGCCCGTATTCATATTGAAAACGGAGGTCCAGCGAGCTTTGTTCCTTTTGCTAAATGTATGTTTTCCATCCTCGCTGAGCTCGCCCTGGGACATTATTTAGTTGGTGACTTATTAAGAGACCTTTGTTTACGATTGATTGGGATAACTTCGTCAGTTATGTCATTTGGAGACCTTAGCAAAAAGTTTCGACAAAGAAACTCGCGAATTTTTCGATAAGAAACTTTAATGTTTTAAGACTCTACTATCTTGAATAGAAGTGTTTCACGATTTACGAGGAACTAATTTAATAATGACGGTGGTATACTTGCTGTTGTTGATTATGATGTTGATAATGTTCACGTTGATGATCTGATGATAGATTTGTTGATGTTGCTGCTGATGATAGTGAATTTGTTGCAGCTGCTGCTGCTGTTGATGATGATGATGATGGCATTTTATATACTGGAGTCTTTTTATTATTATTAATAATATTATTATTATTATCATCATTGCTGTTGTTGTTGTTGCCATCACTGTTCTTATAATAAATGTTTTCTTGTTCTTACAAGTCGCCATTTTGTTTCTCTGTTGAATATTTCTCAGTTTTTTTAGTCTTCTTTTGTTTCAGGTTATTTCGTACAGACAGTATTCAGGATTTGTAGATTTTATTGATGTTAATATTTTCAAACTTGTGGGTTGACTAATTGAAACAAAGACACTTTCATTATCGTTTTGTACTTTTTAATTTTGTTTTCCCCACATATTGTTCACTGCATTTGCTAGCGTAACAAGTTGTTTGTTCATCACTAGACTTCGTATTTGTGTGTTTATCAATATTTCATTTTCATTGTATTCGTTTGTGTATAATTTTTTTTATTATCTTTAATCTCCCTGTTGATACAGAGATTCATGTCTACATTAACCCAGCCACACGTTCCCACCTCTCCCACCTTTCTCCTTTTCTCTCTGCATATAATACATATATACATACACAAACATACATATGTGTGTGTATATTTGTGTGTATATATGTGTGTGTGCGTGTGTGTGTGTATATGTATACGTATATATGTATATATATGTATGTGTGTGTATGTATATGTATACGTATATATGTGTGTATGTGTGTGTGTGTGTGTGTGTGTGTGTGTGTGTGTGTGTGTATGACTCAGTAACAACAACCCGACTTTACGCTATTTCCACTCGACTGGTTTTTCTCTGCCAGCTCTGTCTGTGTTCGGTCTGGCCTTGCACAGAGGCGACTCGAACTCTCGTCACCGTTCGGACCAGGAATTAATTTCCTCTTTCCACACCTCAGTACCTCACGGTGTACATTCATCGCCCTTTTCATTCATATCTCTCCTTTAAACATACACATATCACCTCACCATTTCTACTGCACGCACACCTACTCTACGCCTTTGAACACATTTATTACTCAACACCACACACACACCAACACATTGAAACAGAATATATACGTAAACTTACACACGCGTGCATTTCTCTTCCTACTTCACCCTCACTAGCACTGTCACGTCCATTCCAGCTCCTCTTCACACTTAACAACGACTACCTCTATTGCAGCCAAAACACATAACATCCTTATACATGCGTGCGTATACACACATATACACATGCATAATCATACACAATATACAGGCACGTAATACCTTCATATACATACACGTGTATATATATATATATATATATATATATATATATATATATATATATATATATATATATATATATAATGTAAGCAGAGTCAGCGGTTATAGTAAGCGACTAAAGGATAAAAATATCCATATTAACTATCGGTATCAGTTACCTGTGCTATCCCCGGGCATAGGTATACAGGCACACTATGCTCGTAGGGTACAGGTAACAACAGAGGAAACAAAAGTTTATCAGGGTTCATGTTTAAATAATCAGAAAATAGAGAAAACTTTTGATCAACAAGCAAATTGGACCACATCTGCAAATGACTTTTTTAATACAAAACATGACATAACATTTCCGAGATTTAACAATTCTTACAGCCGTTTCCGCTTCCAATGCCAACCGGTGTTTACGAAAAAATTACAAAAATAATACTCGTCATCTTCATAGCACATTCGATCAAGTACATGGAGCGTCATCAGAGTGAATACGAATACGTAAAACTATAATTCGGAGTGGCAGAAGAGAATAAGAAAGCGGGGTATAAAGATGGTAGTATAGCTACATTTAGTTCGAGCTGTGCGGATAATACCGAACTGACTTGGTGCCTTGACTTAAGTACCTAATTCAACTGAATCTTAATTATATATATATATATATATATATATATATATATATATATATATATATATATATATATAATGTGTATATAATGTAATATAAATATATATATAGATATATATATATATATATATATATATATATATATATATATATATATATATATACTATATATATATAATATAATGTGTATATAATGTAATATAAATATATATATATATATATATATATATATATATATATATATATATATACTATATATATATAATATAATGTGTATATAATGTAATATAAATATATATATATATATATATATATATATATATATACTATATATATATAATATAATGTGTATATAATGTAATATAAGTATATATATATATATATATATATATATATATATATACTATATATATATAATATAATGTGTATATAATGTAATATAAATATATATATATATATATATACTATATATATATAATATAATGTGTATATAATGTAATATAAATATATATATATATATATATATATATATATATATACTATATATATATAATATAATGTGTATATAATGTAATATAAATATATATATATATATATATATATACTATATATATATATATAATATAATGTGTATATAATGTAATATAAATAAATATATATATATATATATATATATACGTCTGCAAACATATATATACGCACACTATATACACACGAACCTGCTTACACACACTCACTTACATCGAATAACATTGTACACACATACGCATACGTTAGGTAGCTTCACACGCATAAACAGAAAACATTGACACATATTTACGCACGCATACACACATGTCCATGCGCATAGACACACATTACCTTCATACACACACGTGCGCTTCTTCTCACAACCACGTATGCTAGGTAGACATTTGTGACCCCCCCCCCCCTTATCACTCACGCCTCAATTTAAATCTCGCAGTTATCCCCCGTGCCACTCACACCTCTGGCAACCTCTTCATCATCCGGTCATTTCAGCATGCGGCAACACTGTAATTGAGACACGTTTCTTCATTTCTCTCTCCAGTCTTTTTTCTCTTCGTTTATTCTTCCTGAAGTAGACTTTTCTCTGTATTTTTCCTGGGCGTAGGCTCAATAAACTCGATTTTTGTGATGTTTTTACTCCGTCTTTGTATGAAAAAAAAAATGTTACTCCATACATACGTATATAAAGAAATGAATATATAGGTAGATTAACTGATAGATAGACAGACAGACAGGCAGACACACTGATAGATAGTTACATAGATAGAAAATGGAATGAAAAATATACTTTATCAAAAAATCATTACTATTGTTTCTACGCATTTTTACAACTTAGAATATTGGTAAGGTATTGTGCAATGATTATCATAGATCCAAGGTGTAAAATGCGCCTCCTCAGGTCCTTCGTTAGATCCCCTTGTCATTTCACTCGTTGTAAGAATGCATACGCAAAGTGATGCGTCATTTTCAACAGTTTACTGACAAAACTGAACCAATGGATATAGTGACAGAAAATACAATCAAAATACAACATACAGAAATAAAGAAACAAACAAAAGAAAAGAAGAAGGTCAGGTTGACAATAAATTACCATTCAATCTTGTCAGATTATAAGGAAGAAGGTTGTAAATAGACCGAAGGATGAAATGAAGAATGAAATTGAGCATTTAGAGATAATAAAGTGATAAAGTGGTGATGGCTGACCATTGCGGTTTCTAAATATATCTGTGTCTCTTTAAAAGATCTAAATTATCCTTCTTTTCTTAATTCTAATCTGAACATTGAAACGTAAAGATATGTCGAAGCAATTGTTCTGATTTTAGTTAAAGAATTCCGTTCATACCATTTTCTAACATTTGTCTCTATTTACATAAATTCTACGGATTCTATAAAATTCCTGATGGATATTCAGTAACAGGAGTTTTTCTATTATCTGGTAACATCAGGTTGCTAATAACTGTGGACGTGCTTTGCATAGCATTCTACAAAGCTTTTACCTGAATTTTATTTTAAAATGTGTGTGCGTGCGTGCGTATGTGTGTGTGTGTGTGTGTGTGTGTGTGCACACGCATGTGTGTGTCTGGGCGTGTGTGTATGCATATATGTTTCTATGTGTTTTTGTGCGAGGCAGTAAGAGAGACGGATATGTATATTAATGATTCTATACTTATGCGACCACCTTAGCACACAAGCACACATATATAAACGTGTGCGTGCGTGCGTGCGTGGATTTGCAGTTGTGTGCGAAGTTGTGACTGTGCATTGGTATGTTATACAGTCATTCCATAAGTTTTTGACAATTGCATTAGAATGTCAAATATATATCTAAAGACATCTAGTTACCTATATATATATATATATATAAATATATATATATATATATATATATATATATATATATATATATATATATATATATACACATACAGAGAGAGAGAGGTACATCTACATATATACTCAAATATATATGCATAAGTTCGCTCACCATAATATAAACACATGTCAGGCACTAAGCTACTAATAATAAAATGAAACGAAATTAAATTTTAAATGTCGTCTCGAATACATATATATATATAATATATATATATATATATATATATATATATATATATAATGTATGTATGTATGTATGTATGTATATATCAACGGTTACAAAAGACATCCTATCACAAAGACATACAATAAAATATAAAACACAAAATGTTTGCAGTTAATTCCGCCACATTGTTGACAATGGCCTGTAGCAATGGAAGGCGTACGTCAAATTGTTTTGCAATATCAGTCATATATTAATTTCAAAATATAATAGTTGTTGATCTCAGGAAATAATATTCTTCGCCAGCCCAAATTTTATTGCAGTTCATATTATTATTATTGTTGTTGTTGTTGTTGTTGTTATTATTATTATTATTTTTATTAGACATGAATCTATTGAAATTTATTATTAAATTCGCTTAATTTCAAAAATATAATAATGATTTGTTTTTTGAAACAATATCAAGTTATCCGGAATTTTAGTTCGTTTTTTGTTTTGTTTGTTTTTTGGTTTCTTTTTCTGAAATTTTTTTTCAAGATTTATTTTGCTGTATCGTAACAAGCTAAATAACATAATTTATACGTCTTATATAGAATTAAAACTTAATAATCTAAATATATTTTTCCTTCCTCCTAGCTATCCACCTCACTCCTACGACGGCATGCCACTGAACTTCTTGTTTGTGCTCTTACTTTCACGTAGACAGCAGCAATGTTCACGATTTCAAACAACGTTTACAGCTACGTTCGAGAATAGTTAAAAATTTACTAACAATAATAGCTTAATAGTTCAACTAATTGTGTTGAATATTTAATCTGCAGTCATTTCTCAATGTTTTCCCCTGTAAGGAAATCAGCATTATTCATTTGACTTGACGCTTGCATTCAATTTGCTAGACATAGCCACTAAATTTATCTCAACACTCTTCCTATCATCTTTAAATACAATAAAACATCGATGTGCTTTTGGAATATTTCACTTCTTTTAAGGCGAAATTGCTAAACCCTCGATAAAATATCTATCGATCACCTAGAACGTAATGCTAAGTTGGTCTCAGCAAAATCTAAATTCAAAACCGCTTGAGCCGCAATAAATAACAGACTCTCTTAAAAATTTTCCAATTCACTACTTTACTGTACTTCACGATATTCTTATAATGGTCACAACTGGAACGCCTTTTATAAATCTGCTCAGTTGGCTTTCATGCACATGGGGCTAAACTGCAGCAACATAGGGGTTAAGTTAAATTGCAAAGAGAACTTGTTAATCAAACAGCGATGCCTCTACCAACAAATACGGATTATGCCGTTTTAGAAATCACTGAAATTCTTTGAGAAACCATAAACTGAGTTTTGTGCATCGTACAAATGATCAGTTTCCAATTCGTACGACACAGAACAACGAGGTTATTTTTTGGCAAGTCGGATTTCTCTTGACAAATATATCCCAAATTGTCACTCTACATGTTAAAGAGCGGGCTCACTCGGCACTGCTACATTCCCATTAACTTATTTTTATTTCATTTGGATTTCGGTGTTTTCTCCCTTGATTGCCTTAGAATTAATTATCAAAACGAGTATTTCCTTCTCCTCGGTATAGATGTTATCTTAGACAACTAACATTTGGAGCAAGTTGCAATAAATGAAGAATTTTGCTATAAGAAGAGTGTGTCCATATGAAATGATCTTTTTGAATTACATTTTAGTAACAGTTAGCGATTTGTGTGAGTTGATTCCTCATAATAATGGGAACAGTTGAGAGACGGTCCCTTATTATCTATACCTTTTCGACTCATTTGAAATTTCATTTTAGATCCGATGAGATACACAAAGCCAATTTCTTTTTATATTGAATGCAATAATTAACTAAGAAGTTTTGCATCCTCAAAAACCATTAAGTTTGCGACGAGTTGAGAGTAATGCACTTGTGTCTAGGACACAAATAAAACATTATATTATTTATATGTCGTGAAAAGTGAACAGTTCTTGCTAGTTTCTTGTATATGTAGTTGGAGTTTACGTCAACCGAGAAACTCGGTGCCTCTACAATGCGTGTGCAGAAAGCTGGCACATGTGCCGCAAAATGTTCGATCCACTACTGTAACATTTCTGTCAATTCGCCAAGATATAAAATAAAATATTCTCTAGAGTTTTTTACAATTTTGTATTTTCAGCGCTCTGTCACACACACACATACACACGAGCGAGCGCTCACAGAGTCGTACGTATATATTCGGTGAAAATCTGGAATATGGCTAAAATGATCATTCTTAGCGATGTATAAACTGACAACACTTTATAAAATATACTTAAAGATAATTATTATTTGATGCAGAACCGATATCCATAATCCAACAACTGAATCGGTTATTGGAGTGTCTATGTGTGATCTTGTTATTCCACTTGGAATATATCCTCCAAATCTCCTAAAGCTGAAATTATAAAATATATGCATTTTCAAGTGTTTCTTGATGGCAGCGTCTTTGAGGTTAAAAACTGATAAATGAGATAATCAATCAATTGAATTTACTAGGAAAATATTGATTTTCTAACAACCGTTAATCTTTTGCAGCGCATTGTTTACAGCAAGTCTTTCGCAAAACAGACTCAAGGATCTTCAAACATGAAGGTGTGCGAAAGTTATGTAATTATAATACGTACAATAATGGCTGGAACGGCTGGTTCATCATAGGTTCGCTTAATCAGACTTGGTAAAAGGCAAAAGATGAATTACAATTTTTCTGTGCAGAAAACACAAAGTCAGATAGGGTGACCCGAGACATGTTTCCAATACTGCTGCAAGAATAACACGGAATGCGAAGGTCATTTCTTTCTTTAAGAACAGTGTTTCAACCTGCTCAATACACATCCATTTTGATATATATATATATATATATATATATATATATATATCATAAATATTAATACTTAGTTGAGTAGGAGGCAACAGCATTCGAGGGATTGGAAAGTTTGTAAATTGTATATATATATATATATATATATATATATATATATATATATATATATATATATATATATATATATATATATATGTATATATATATATAAGTAATATATAAATATATGCATATATCCATACATATATGTACATACCTACATCTATATATATACTTACATGCATATATGGGTACAGGAAATCAAACAAATGTTAAACACAATGAGAAGCGAAAACATATAAACGAAAACAGAAAACGAACTTTTTCCGACCAACGAAAAAAACAAACAGAGAAACGAGACATGCAGCATAAAGAGTATAACCCTTCATCAGTTGTCCCTGTTCCATCTACTCCGCGTTTCGAAGGCAATATATATATATATATATATATATATATGCACACATACACACACACATGTATAAATTATCTGTATGTATGTGTGTGTGTGTGTATGTGTGTGTGTGTGTGTGTGTGTGTGTGTGTGTGTGTGTGTGTGTGTGTGTGTGTGTGTGCAATATTCTTCAATGGACTAAAATCAGAGTAAACCAAAGACTGGAAGCATGTAGTTTTACTAGAATTTACCTAACTCTTCTCGCATGTATGCATTGGCACGTATACAAAACATACACACGCATACATACACACGTATCAGTATGAATGAACATGTATAAGTGTGTGTACATATGTGTATAGGAACCTGATATATTAATGTGCGTGGTGCAGTGACAACGGATTCGTTTTCATTGCTTCTGTTAAGTGAAAAATATACATACATATACACGCATATCCACATATATACATACATAGTTATATATGCACATATGTACACACACACTCATATATATACAAACATTGATTATATACATGTATATGCATAGATACATTATGTATGTATGTATGTATGTATGTATGTATGCACGTATGTATGCAAGCATATACATATATGCATTGCTATATCTATGTATTTAAGCGTTTCGAAAAAAAGATTGAAGGAATATAGGCAATGAATCATATTAAGAAAGAGAAAAGCGATTTCTCGCTAATTTGTCTTTGTATTGTCATTATAGCGCAAGCAGTTGTTGTAGTTGAACAATGTAACGATAGACAGGAAGTCTACGCTGGTGATATGTTCCAATAAATTTCACTTAAAACCAGCTAACAATGCTCCTTGTTTTGACTTCAATATTTTCTAACATATTAAATAGATATGTGATTATTGATTTACCTCTTTCGTTGGAAATAGTGAGAAATTTAATTATGGGAAACATAAATGGTCTAATGCTTTGTCAGTAATGGCTACTTTACTGGGAAGGCAAAGAAAAAATGAAAACAACTAGAAAAAGGTTAAATTTAATTAGCGATAATACATACGCACATATATGCATATACATAAAAACATATATGCATATATCTATGTATATATTTACACACACACACACACACATATATATATATATATATATATATATATATATACGTATATCTATATAATGTATATATATACGTATATATACACACATACACACAAACGAAGACATGTATATGTGTGTGCGGGTGGGTGAGTGAGTGAGTGAGTGTCTGTCCAGAGAGTGGGAGAGAGAGCGGAGTGTAAGTGCGGGTATAAAAACTGATATGACAAAAATTCTGATTCAAAAGCGATGTTAGCCAAAAAGAGTGTGGTGTGTGGAAGGGAGGTCCATGTAGAACGGAATATTAAATACATTACACGTTGTTCTGACAATTTTCATGACATTTTTCGCCATTGTTTTTATACAACCGTCACAAGTAAAGCAAAAAAAAATACATAGGTAAATGAATATTGTTCACATATTCCCAGCAATATCTTTACATGGTGTTATAAATATTCAATAGGAAAACCAAATTCGGAACCACCTGGGAATCGAACCATTGTTTATTTGCTTGTCATAACTATACATAATAATATTACAAATTTAGTGCTTAAATCAGTAGAAAATAAATTAATAGTTCTTAAACTGCATTCAATAAGGATTCAGCCAACCAGTCATTGGTTAACTAAAAAGATACGCCTACACACACACGCGCGCGCGCACGCACACGCACACGCACACACGCACACACACACATATACACACACACACACACACACAAGAGCACGCACACAAGAACACACACAACTCCTCAATAGTATCTTACATATTTACACACACTTACATGGAGAACGTGTGTGTGTGTGGCATCTTCATACACACATATGGCTATAATTATATAAATATATATACAGGAATGTGTTACTCTTTATTCCGTAGCTACAGTATGGCTCGCTACCCAATCGTGAGGTCCCACTTTCGATCCCACACGCTGAAATCTCGGGCCTTTATCATTTTCTACAACTCCGAATCAGGCCGCAATTTGTCAGTGAAACTGGGCTAATAGAAACTGTACTGAATCCCGTACTGTGTATTGTTTCTATACTTATATATGTTCAGCTTTGTCCCATACCGTTTCACGCTTATTCTTCTTAACAATTGCATTAAGACACACATATCTCTGGAATACTCAACCAATGTATGCATCAATTCATGGAATTCACTCTCACCATTATGGTTTAATAACTTATTCAATGCCAAATTTTTATATTTCTCTTTTCACACCTTAGTTTTCGGAAGGCTATGAACGTTAGATTCAACGTAGACCTTGACCGTCAGCTTCCGATACAATTCTACAGAACCTCTGTTTCAGAAAAGTAATCATCCGTTATAAACTCATATGACGCATTTAACTCCCTTGCCTGTCAGTTACCATCTACGGCCATCTTGCTTTCTGTTATTGGAGTTATTTTGTATTTTTGTTGTCGCTTTCTTGTTTACATTTATTATATTCTCGTTCAGGTTGTTTACGGTTTGTTTTCTTAAAGACAAATTTTGTACAGGCTGCCTTAAATATATATTCTCTTAAAGACATATTAACAACAGAGGCATAACAAGGACACAATATGTAGTTAAGTAGTGCTTCTATCACGAACAGCTGAAGAGCCACTCTCTGCAGATATTAAATTCCTGCCTAAAATGTGAGATACAGACGAAAGTCACATGTCTTCCATTTCCACTTTTTAACGCGTCCATATCAACCCTAATTACCAGTGCTAACTTACGGAACATATTATTGGAATTGATAGGTTCGGCATTTTTTCCTTCGTCTAATTCCATTACAGTCAGATTGAATTGGTAGAAAGAATTTGATGCTTTCAAGGTTGCCAACGTGTATTTATGCATCATTCTGTTTTTTAGGAGAACGAGGATTATCTAACTAATATCGCCCTGGACATCAAATCCAGAGTGGCTGCTTGTCGTCGCTTCTTCCTGGAGCCTGTTGCCATAGAAACCCGTATTATTTAACATTATAAACAGTGGCAGTGCTATAAAACAGACGAGTGATTCGGATAATTTTTTTGTTTTATAGTTTTCCGCTTTTGCAACGTTATGTTATTCCAAAGAAAGTTTTTTGAGTGGACCTCTACGTAGTCGCTTGACTTGCTAGAAATAGAAAATATATCTCCCTCAAATCACACATACTTTTGTCTTGGAGAAAATAAAGATTCATTAATAATATCTTTCTAGAGGTCTATAGAACACGATGGCTTCGATTGAATGGCTTCGATTATGATTCAGCTGTTTGAAGGCTCCTCTGTAACTTAAAATAACTGGAGTTTGTCTTATAAAATATTTCAAAATTCTTCAGTTCTGCATCGATGCTCTGCTAGTATTTTAGCGGGGCTTCAACATGGTATTAGCTGGGATGGTAAAAACAAAGGAAATACTGAATTATGCTCAATGTATCATTTATTTACTGGCACGCTATCTAATTGGAGTAAGAGAATCTGATAGATCACCAAATTCTACCTTTAACTCCTAACTCCTCTATTTTTTCGGTATTCCATATGTAGTTGCTCTTGTGTCCACTGTTCAGTACCAGGCAATGATGTCTGCGCAACATCTGTCTTAAAATCTTTGGTTCTGTCTAGATTAAAGGCAAAATTGTCAGAGGTTCAAATAAAATCCTTTGCGATATCTGTTCTGGCTCTCTCCGTTAAGACCAACTTTGCTATTTATTTATTCGATGTCACTAAGTAAATTCTCAATGTATTGCGATGAGTTGTCAAAGAACGTGTCAAGAGGTATAATTCCTGACTCTTTAAGTTCTGACGGCAACGTCTACATGTCTGTAGTTCTAGGCTACATCGGCTTTTTTTATCTACCATTTGATGGGCATTTATGGAGTGGTTAAAGGGATCTTATAAGCATAGATAACTACTAGGCTTCCTTGAAAAAGACCTTATTCCAAAAGTTGTTCGAAGAGGAAAGTTGCAGGAGCAGAACCATAGCCTCGTGAGGCATATAAACCCTCTGAATATCGTCTGACTTGTAACAGTCTGCCTTAAAAGCCGCTGGAATATCTCTTTTCCTTTCGTTTCATATGGAATAACAAGCATTTGTGATTGTAAAACCTGTTCAAGAAATTCTTTTGGTAGACGAGTCCTTTGTCCCACTATCAATTATTGTTGTCATTTTGAATTATGTTAATTTTCTTTTTTACTTTTTTTATATATCTCCACATTCTCTTCAAATCGTACTTCATCCGTTTTGATTTCGTTTTTATTGCACCCAGAAAGTAACCAACAGTAATTGTTTTAACCTGACTTTCTTCCTAGCCACTCCCTCTCTAAATTCATATTGTGGGTGGGATTGTGTGTAGATGTATGCATAATTTCTCTATTGAATGTATGGTGGCCAAGCATACATTCCTTTCCTATATGTATACACACACTAATACACAGACAAATCCATCTGTATATATACATATCTATCTATCTATCTATCTATCTATCTATATATATATATATATATATATATATATATATATATATATATATATATATATATTCTGTACAGACTGATAAGATACCTCGGTGTAGCTGACACGTGTACTTCCCGGTCCGATCTTTCTTTTCCTTCTTTTTCTTACTCAAACTCTCTTTCATTCCTTTTTCAGCATAACAAACTCATTCATTTATTCATTATACTCTTCTCCCTTGTTTTAATCTTTGCTTTATTTTTTTTCTGTCTTGTTCTGTATTCTTAACTTCTAAAACGATTTCTGCTTGGAATGCCTCCACTGGTGCAAATTTTAGAACTATTTCCCTTAAACATTGCAATGTAATTCGCTCCCTTCTAGTTAGTGTTTTCTGGCTTAAATTTTATTGGCCTAAAGATGCCATTCGTTTTAAAACGACATAACTCACTGTCCAATAAATTTTAAATGTTTATTTCATAATTTACTCAATAATTGTCTCTGTTATGAACACTTGTAAATCACTGTTTCCAAGTTTCATTTGTAGCTGATGAGTGTTTACGTGAAACTAAGTTTCTGACGTTTTTTCAGCTTCAATAGAAGAATGTTTGTGTGTTTGTGTGTGTGTGTGCTTAAGTGTATGTGTGTATGCGTGTGCGTGTTTGTGCACTCACTTGTATATGTATAAATATATCTTATCATTGATTTCAGCATCAGTGTTAACGTCCTGAAACATGCTCTACCAGAGCCGCCTCACCCTCATTTTTCTTCTGTGATACGTTGGTTATATTCGGAAGACAATGATACACCTAAGTGGTGTCTCATGCCCCATAGCGCAGCTGATTCAGGGGTGGGGCAGCACGGGGTCGACACAAAATTTTGTGTGATATTCTATTTCTTCCAAGGTCAAATTTGACTTTAGTTTGATTCGAATTCAGAATATAAGCATTCACAACAAATGCCAAATCATTTCGTCTTACGCACTGACGGTTTCGTCCGTTGACTGCCCTATCATTGATTTCCCGTCGCTTATAATGTGATCTCATCTACAAATATTACAGTTGATAAATGATAAATGTTACATTTGATGGACTTCTAGATACCGTTTGATTAACTTCGCTGTTTTTCCTATACTTTCTCTAAGTACGAAGATATTACAGCAAAATTTACTATTGACGGCGATGAAAATCGTTGGCTTATCTCAATTTCAGAAGCGTATACACATTATCTATCTCTGTCGTTCCTAGACATATTTGCAGACATACATGCACGCGCACACACACACACACACACACACACACACACACACACACACACACACACACACACACACATATATACACATACAATATTTTCATTCATTATAATTTGCAAACTAAGAAATTTGTTGTCCTTTATAGTTTAATGTGAGTCCACTTTAAACAGATCTTTCATCAAGCAATCCAACCGTGACATTACCGTCTTTTTTCTGTGTGCAATAAACTCTGAATTAGGTTATCGAATGCGTCTTTTCGTAAGATGTGTTTCTAGCGTATGTATGTGAAAGAGAGAGAGAGAGAGAGAGAGAGAGAGAAACAAACAAACAAACAAAGAGAGAAAGAGAGAATGTTGCCTTTCCTTCTTTCCGGCAGATAAAACATACGCGCGTGTGTGTCTACACACAAACATACGCGCGCATACATAGACACGTTATACACACAAACATGCGTGCGCATACATACGCACATATAATAAATCAACAGAAAATAGTATTTACTTGAGCACAAACTATTTCGAAAGGAGAGAATCTCCTGTCGGACCGTTTTACAGTTTGTTGACCACTTTTGTGAGAGAAGTCGTATTCGGTTTACTCAACCAATCAATAACCCAGTTCAGCTGTTTATAAAGCAGTCGCAGATTAGACTAGCAGATTAGTGGATAGTCAAATTTGCATCCTGTGCTTTTGACAATTTATCATTTATTAATATGCATTTTTGCACAACAATGTAAATCATAATGAGTCTACGTTGAATTGAATGTGTGTTTGGTTCTTTTGATGTGACAGAAAACATGTGAGTTTCTTGACTGACTGTGACTTGCTCTCATGAAGAATACGCTTGTGGGTCTGAGAATATATTTGTGTGTGTGTGTGTGTGTGTGTGTGATTGTTTGCAATTCAAATTCAAAACTTCATGCTTGTTATGAAATGTGATCAACAGACATGACAGCCAAACTTGAACAGTGAAATGAAAATGATGCTTGATGTGAAAGAGAGCGAGACTGAGGAAGATAGAGGGCTAGAGAGAGAGAGAGTGTGTGTGTGTGTGTGTGTGTGTGTGTGTGTGTAGGGTGGGAAAGAAAGAAAGAAAAAAGTAAATTTTTAACCGGTCTCTTTCTTGCGCTGATGAGTGTTGAAGATGCTGGTATTACTGTTATTCATCGTCATCAAAATGGGGAGCGGGGAGAGGGGATCTCTGAATTAGAGCTGAGCCTAAAACATAACTTTCATTGTTCTGGCTTATTTCAGGGACACAAAAGAAATGCTGTTACAAATTTGCATCTCTCTCTCTCTCTTTCTCTCTCTCTCTATCTATCTATCTATCTATCTATCTATCTATCTCTCTCTCTCTCTTCCTCTCTCTCTCTTTCTCTCTCTCTCTCTCTCTCTCTCTCTCTCTCTCTCTATTTATCATTATTCATCGTCCCCTTTCTCACGTATTGTATCTTTTGGCACGTGTCCGGCTATCGGCGAAAACCTATTTACCATACAGTTCGTGCACGCACGCAGACACACACACACACACACAGAGGAGTGTGTTTGATATATCTGTGTATCTGCATGCATACATCCATAAACGTATGCATATCTATCTGTCTATCTACCCTAAATACATATTTGTGTGTATGCATGTGTGTACATGCATTCACACACACATAAAATAGTACATTCGAAACAAAAAAGCCAAGCCCTCTTTAAACTTCTATTTCGGACGTCACATATCACGAGTAAATTTGAACTTCAAGTGACTCCGGAAGTGAAGTTGTTGGAAAAGGTCAAAAGCGGCGATGACTTTTCGGGTTAGGGTTAGTTTCATTTATTTATTTATTTATTTAAAAGTGCAGTCAAATGGAATGTCGACTTTCGAGACACCATTTTGGGGGACTTCGTACTACTTCATTGATGCTGCTCTTTCATCTATTAATTCACTTTCACCAACGTAAGCTTCCAGAGATATGCGCCAGCGAGCTATTTTCAGCATTGTCACTCAGCCTGCTAAAGGCAACAGCAAAATCCTTATTTGGATCATATATGATGCTTCGATACGTTGGTTAAATATTATTTATCGTCCTACATTAAGAAATAAAGCGTTTATCTCTTTGAATGCATTTGTTCATAGATCCTTTAAGATCCATCTGGAATGAAGAAACCAGAAAGCATCCGTGCGTTCGAGATTCTAATGGCAGTCATTGTGCCACAGATTATTCTTAACTGGTTTAAATAAGGAAGGGAGAAATGTGTATTCGTAAATATACTCTTAATACATTCGTACATATACGTGTGTGTAGCGTGTATGTGTGTTTCTCTGCCTCTGTGTGCGCATGTATACACACTCTTATATATATATATGTATATATATATATATATATATGTATATATATATATATATATATATATATATATATATATATATATATATATATATATATATATATAGGTGTGTGTGTGTCCTGTTTGGTGGGAAAAATTATAGATATTTATAAAATGGAAGTTACTGTGACATAGATTTGAATTCATGTTTCAGTGTTGCCTTCTTTGAAGAAGTGAAAATTGGGTTGGAATCTATAGTTAAATCTACCAAATTTCTCTCTGTCGAAAACAGAATCTGTAAGACACTGCTCAGTCCAAGAATAATAACTGTGAAACTGCTTACTATGTCTTAGGATACAAATCTGCCTTTAATGTATATCAGTGTATGCAGGCAGTGTTACAGTTTTTGGCATATTAAAAAAAGAAAAAAGATAACATGAAGATAAATAAAAAGTAAATTGGTAAATTTTGGCAGCGACATGAGTCTTAAGTCTGTTGCAGCAAAAGAAAAGAAAAGGAAAATCCCATGAAAAGAAAAAATAACAGAAAGTAAGTTTAATCTGATGACTGCATTCCTCAGAGTTGTGGCACCGCGATGTTATAAATTTTGTGAACACGCACGGGCACATGCACACACACACACACACACACACACACACACACACGCACGCGCGCACATCAAGTATGAATATGAAGATATGGCTAACAAACACGTCAATGTTTACAAACTAATAAGATTTTTGAATGTTCAATATGTTTGGTGGTGGTGGTGGGATGACATAAGTTTTGGTAGCAGCAGTGGCTATACAGTTGTTGATCTTACTGTTGTTGTTGTCAATGATAGTAGATAGTTAAGAACTGTAAAATAATAAAACACGTGGTATTACATTTTTTGAAGTTTCTTGACGTCTTCAGTTCAAATCCCGTTGGGAAGCGACTTCACAGTTTCTCATTTCGTCTTACACACTACCTCTACTTGGTCGCTCGGCTTGCTTGAAATAGCAGCGAAGGTATCTCAAATTACACTCTAGTATCTTAGAAAAAGGGGAAAAATGGGGAATGTGGTCCCTGGTTCCTGGCATACATAATTAATTTAAAATCGCATTTTGTATACTTAACATGGACATAGAATAGAAAGCTATAAGACTGCGGTATTCGTCCCGAGGATTCATCTTGTAAAGGGGTAGAGTGCTAAAAGGCACAGAAGTACATGAATAGCAGACGAAATGTATCCCGCAGCAGTGATGGGATCGCTAAATCTAGATTTCTGGTTCTTTGAACGTCGTCAGTAGCAAGTACCCACTAACAACCTCATGCATAAAAAAAAATTAGCCTCTACCGGTGTAGAAAAGAATAGTGATTAACAGATTATTGGTGTCTCAAAGAGATGATAAGCTTGGTAAATATTGGAAGCAGAAATCTAGATTTAGCAATTCCATCACCGCTAACAGACTCTTTCCGTCTGCTGCTGAGACGACGCTTTTTGCACTATATGCTTAAAATAAATGTTTTCTCGAGACGAATACTGCAGTTCTGTGGCTTTCTACAGTGTATCCACGTCTAGAAAGAAATGCAGGGCGCTGTTTAAGCAAAATTACGTTGGTTACGGCGAGAATACTTTTGACGTTGACAGATCCCAGTACTTCATAACAAATCTAGGCTTAGCAAACAGCAACGACAATTCTGGTTCCAGTGATGCCAAAAACGGAGATTACTCACTTACAAGCATTCGCACCATCCTTGCATTTCTTTCTAGGCCTGTGTATTTTCTTTTGATAATGACCAGATGTATAGCTTGACAGGTTTCGCGTAAGTGTGAAAAACAGGGTTACAAGATCAGCAGAACAATATCACCTGATTACATGATTAAAGTATTAAACCGAGAAATATGAAAATAGAGAAAATAAGTACCATTCATATTACACTACACCTATCCAAAATTGGGTCATCGAGTGCAAATGCTAAAGCTACTTCCAAGGAGATGACTCAACGCTAAACAACAGCAGCGACATCTATGATAGGGAAGAATATGTGATATGGTATGATATGGTATGATATGGTATGATATGGTATGATATAGTATGGTATGATATGGTAGTAAGGAATGATTTGAGAACTAGGAAAGCACTGGGAGAGCGCTGACCTCCGCCAAGCAGCTCATTTCCACCCATAGACACGCATGCTGAACATCGCCCAATTTCCCAAACCAACGTCGGCAAAAGCATAACCTCCTCCCATACTTATCTCGACCATCGTCATCATCAACACCGTCTCTGCTTTCACCACAATCAGTTTCTTTACACAGTTGAAAAAGATATAACAGAGGTTATAGGATAGAAATTAGAGAAATAAATTGATAAATAGAATCCCCAACAGCGGAACCGTCCACTTAGGGAGATTTGGGATATACCCCACGGAAAAATCTCGAATTACTCTGCCATCCCTAAGGCATGGGAAAGCGCCCTCTTCCTCTTACTGGAAAAACATACTCAGAATCGGTTCAGTCAGTCTCACTAGACTTACCACTGTAGACGACCTTTTGATAAACAGACTAAAAGGCAGCACTTTCCTTTCTATCGCCCTCTTCCTCTTCAAATGATATTTGAAGAAATTGATGAAGGCTTGGCCAGATAGGAATACGCCTGTCTTCAAACCTTTCAAACGAGTCCATCAGACAACCTCTTTTGTCAAGTTGTGACCTGTAGGCACAAAAGGCTTCAAACCTGTCGAGGAAGAGGTCGAGTTGATTACATTGACCGCAGTGCTCAACTATAATTTCATTGATCCAGAACGATTGAAGCCGACCTCGGTGGAATTTGAACTCAGAGCGTAAAGATGGAAGAAATGCCACTAAGCATTTCGTCCGGCGTGCTAACGATTATGCCAGCTCTGAGGAGGACAATGACGAAGAAGAAATAAAGTAGTAGGAAAAGAAAAAAAAGAAAGAGGAGAAAGGGGGAGGAGGAGGAAGAATAAATTTTTTAGATAAATTGAAACAAAACAAAACAAATATATTTTTTAGCCTAATGAAATGTTTTGAATTCATTAATTTCGGTCTGTGGATTGTGTGTGAAACTTTATTTTCTTGTAAGAGACGAAGGAAATGGGAAATTTAGGTTAAACATCTTGAAACAAACAGGAAAGGAAAAGTATTTAAATATAAAATGAAATTTGTATGTGTGTGTATATATATATGTGTATAAAATGTATATATACTCACACACACACACACACACACACACACACACACGCACATATATATTTGCATGCATACATACATACATACATACACACATGTATATATTTGCATACATACATACATATAGTTAACAACGTTGTAGTCCCCCCCAGCAAAACACAATCACACCTACACACACACCACACACACTTTAGAACTTTCATTATAAACACACAAACAATAAACGCAAAATAACAAATAACATTTCCCTAGAGCAAGTAAATTTGTTTTGCAAGACGTGTTTGTTTTTATTTTCTTGAAATTATCTCCCCTTTTCTCTGAGCGTCTTTACCAATTAACGCCAGGGTTTTACTTTCTCCAACTAAAAGGGAAATTTCAATTACGAATAATTTGTTTGTTTGTTTCTTTCTTCTTGCTTTCTTTACGACAGTTATTCAGTACATATTAAGTTGTTTTAAGAAATATAACTGGTCCTAAGTCGTTGTTGTCTACCCCAGGTCAGCTTTGTTAGAGTAGGCAGACTTTTGATCAAAATCATTCAGGTCATGCCCTCCATGTTTTTTCTCCCACCAAATGCATCTACGATTGCATAAATGCTTCTTGTTAAATATGACATGATTTAACCACTATCTCTAGCATGTCGAGATGTCTGAGTCTGGAACTCGCTTTACATGATGTGCATATGTTCGTGCGTGTATACGTGTGTGTACGCGTGTGTGTCTATGCCAGAGAAAGCATCTGTGCGCACTTGTGTGCATGGCTATGCGGACGTATGCGTGCGCGTGCGTGTGTGTGCGTGTGTATGTATATCAAGCATAGTATAGGAACGATTTTGTAATCTGAGCGTCCCTTTCATTACAGCCAAATGGCTTTCAAATTAAAAGCATCTCAAAAACATTTTCTGTTTATATCAAAACATTTGTTGAATAAACATTTTGGGCAACATTTATATTTTGGCATTTTTTCGAGTCTACTGTGTATGTGTGTGTGTGAGAGAGAGAGAGAGAAGGGGGGAGAGAGAGAGAGAGAGAGAGAGGGGGAGGGAGGGAAACAGTGTGTGCGCGCGTGCGTGAGCGCATTTGTGCTTCTATATATCCGAGCTGTGTGTAAATTCTGCCGGGCTTTGCTCATCAGCTTGGCAATTACTTTTGAAAGTAGAAATAACTCTGTACATACATAGGTGAACACACATAAACAGACACATATCAACGTTCAGATACGTACACACACATACGCATACAGACATACATACATACATACGCACACATACACATACAGCCATATATATATGTATATAGCCATATATTTGTGTGCCTGTATGTAAGTATTTATGTGTGCGCGTGTGTGTGTGTATGTCGAGAGAGAGAGAGAGAGAAATGTATATATATATATATATATATGTATATATATATATATATATTGTACACAAGCACGCTCACACACACACACACACACACACACACATAAATACATACACACAGAAGCATACCCATAGACGCACACACACACACACAGATATACATGTACAGAAATGAAAAGTTAATTTTCCCCTCAAATCAGTTTCATTGTTTCTAATCTTGGAATCCCTTCAAATCCTAAACCGCTTCTTTGTAACTGCTAACCTCATTTTTATATATTTTGTGAAACAACTGTAAACTGTTTTTTCTTTGAACTTCCCACTTCTTATCAAATTAAAGCGAAGATGCATTACAAACGCAGCTTTATTTTATTCTTTCATTTGTCATTATTGCCATTATTTGTCGATTTCTTTTCTCCTTTGATAGAATAATTTTTTCGCATTTGTATCACGTATTTTTCTGTTCTTTTACTTTTTACATCTATAAATGCGAAACCTTTCCACGTATATTTATGAGAAACAACTAAATTTTCGGAAGGATATTCATCCTGAAACCCCTAACAAAATTACGTTTCATTTTTTTTTTAATGTTTATATTTTGTTCTAGTTTTTCATTATTATTTCACAAGCAGAAGGAAAACGGTTAAAGAAAGACATTCTTTTGTGAGAATTTTTAAAAGTTTTTCTCTGGTTTCAATTATTGGAATGTGGTTGTGTTGGCTGCCATTTCAGTTAAGGGTCTTAGTTTATGTCGCCACCCTGCGACATTGCACTTCCTTCTGTATTGTACTTGTTTCATCAAGTTTTATTTGGTGCTTCATTGCGCTCTGTTGTGTGTGTGTGTGTGTGTGTGTGTGTGTGTGTGTGTGTGTGTGTGTGTGTGTGTGTCCCAAGGGTTCGTCTCCGCATACACGGACAAGCAAGTTTCGTGAAATACAACGTTTCGAAGAATATTCTGGACCAGCAGAAGTCCAAATTAGCAATTCTATGGCACCGATAAAAACAGTCCTCCTACATGCATGCATGCATATATATATGTGTATTGTGTGAATACATATATATTCATGTAAACACACAGGAATATAAAACCAGATAGGAGGGAATGGCATTGGAAATATTGAAGATCTTTTGCACGTGATATATACAACTATATATACACTTGTCTATATAAGAGCGGAAGAATAACAGAGTAAGAATTTCAACATTTCGAATACATATACACACACGCACACATATATACCATTTGCACACAGATTATGAAAGAAGACGAATCAGATTTAAACGTCAATTTAGTTCACATAAAGAAGTAGATGACGTTAATTAATATATTTATGATTTCGATAATTTCCGTGACTTTTCTATTAATATAGACAGAAATATATGATTGGGGAATGGGGATAAGCTCCATGTAATTGTGTTGTTGTTGCTGTTGTTTATTACCAGGTCCGGAATATCTTGAGATGTCTGTTCCGACCTTGCTGACGAGGCTGCCAACGATTCTGGTTTTAAACTTTATTGACATTTGCATTTTCTGCGTACATAAATAGTCGCGTGGCGACTGGAAAATTGCACCCATGGACTACAATTGCTCTTCCATACGAAAAACCTTATCCAGGTTTTTCTCGTAGAACTTTACGGGTGCATATCCATAGACTCAGGAGGCGCGAGAAAGTTTCTAATGTATATAACCTTCTGTCGGCCCTGAACGAGCATACTCTAAGGGACCAAAATCATTTCAACTATAACTATCCCTTCTGATTCTTTAGTAATAATGTAACCCAGACTACAATATCCAATTGTTGTTATCAAATAGTTTTATGTGTTTGTCGTAAAACTCTGCGTCTCAAGAAGTTGATTTATACTGCTATAATGAATTAGAAACGCAGATTGTCAACTTTTCAAAACAGTAAGTTGAGGTTTAGGGATGTTTTGGCTACTATCTCTAGCATATCAAGCATCCATGTAGATACTCCCACGTTGCCTCGTTCTGTAATGCCTTGTTTAACTCAGACGTATTCTCACTATTGACCATATTAACAATAAGCACAATGCTATCGAGATTCTATTCAATCCCCAGATCTTTTTCTACTCCGGTACATCAGCGTTAAGAAATTAAACCCATAAAATCGAATCCCGAACGATTGATTGTTTGTCGATTTGATAACCATTTTATATCTCCCAGTTCTCACCATGTTGTATTGATCGTAAAATTAACACAGATTTATTTCTTCACAACAAACTATGAGAGAAAGGGCTTAAATGGGAAATGAAGTTTACTATGCATCCTACACTTCCCGGGTAAAGAATTATTGTGGCTTAATAGTAACGCTTTATTCTTGTTAATCTTGTTCCGGTTGAACATTAAAAGATTTTTTATCACTTTCGCCATTTTGTCCATCGTTATATTTATTCATATCAATATTCTCCAGTGGATACCATATCATATTGTGGGATATTAGAGAAGTGAAGAATTAAGCCAGAAAGAGAAACTATATATAAAATTGCTAATTTGTTTAGCTAATATGCTAATAAACCCTACAATTCATATCTTCAGCATAGGAAAAATTATTCGACCTGGGAAATATTTCGCCTCAAATTTGATTCCCCCAACGAAAACATCCTAGATATAATACCACCACAAAATACATACATTTACCCCTGATTTCTCTCTCTTTCTCTCTTTCTGTTCCTGTGTGTGTATGAGCCGTCGTGATGCGTGGGTGTGCATTTTACAAGGAATATTTTCATAGACATCAAAATAACAAACATTAACAGAATTAAAGACTCATCAAACCCGGTTCAACTAGTATTTATTTCATCGACGCCGAAAGAATGAAAGACCAAGCCGATTTCGGAATCATTTGAACTCAGAACGTAAAGACAGACAAAATGCTACTAAGCACTTTCTCCGACGCGCTAACGATTCTGCCAGCGCGCCGCCTATATGCATACATCTATATTGATAATAGTTTATGAGGGAGGAACTCATAGACTATTGGTTATACTTCGCGGGTCGATGGGGAACTTAACATATTACCTTCTGAATTTCTCTGCTATTATTGTATCGAACATTCACTTCGTCATAGAGTTCTCTTCCAGGAATTTATACGAAGAAATATTTTTTGTTATAATTTCTGAAATATTTAACTCAATTACATGGACTTACCTGCCCCACACGAAACTGCTGGCCTTGTAGCAAAATATGAAATTGATGTGTACATGTATGATGTTATGTACACTCACACATATAGAATATATATATATAACATGACATGATAATTGTATCCACCATGATAAAACTTACTGTGACAAACAGTAATTTTTGTGCTATATTATACAATGTCTAGAAATACACACTTACACATTCTACTTCTAATTTGAATCCATAATTTAGCTTCATATTATTCGCCTTCTAATTAAGCAAGCTGGATTAAAATACTTAAACTATTTCTTCGTGTCAAACAATTTGTGACACACCCGTAATGAGTCACAACATCGATCTATTTTACAAATATATTATTATTATTATCTATGTGTGTGTGTGTGTGTGTGTGTGTGTGTGTGTGTGTGTGTGTGTCTGTCTGTCTAAACACACATATACTCATGCTGATTTAACGACTAGAATATCAATTAACCCAGTTTAAGTTTAGCTGCTGATAACTGAATTCTCATGCCAAGACATGAAACAGAAAATTTAACAAAACTTTTACTATACATGTAGATTTTTGATTGCAGCATAAATTATCGATAAACAGCGACAGAATAGAAAGTCAATAGAAAGTTATCTTAATGAATATCGTTCTTAATACGACTTTTTTTTTTTTTTGCGACTCTTGTTATTTTGTGTAAACATTGATATCGCCAACTTCATAATTTCACCAGATCGGTCAGACATCCAGGAAATCTTCAAGGCAACGATCTAAGTATTTATAGAAAACGAAATCTCTGTTTTCCACAACTCTAAAAACAAAAACAAAAAAAAAACTAAATTGATTAAAACACATTAAGAAAAAAATCAATAACAGCACATCAAAGAGTTTTTGAGACAAACAAGAACACGGAGTTTGATAACTGGGACATATGATGTATCATAACCAAATCTTCTAAAAACGGAGAAAAAAAAAAAGATCGAGGATTTTAATTAGAGTTAGCTGATTATTCTAATGAATAAAGGTATTTGCTTGAATAACATCACATATTAAAGCTATTGCAGGTGAATGTACATTCGCAAAACTGAAAGTTTTTTGTTTTATATATTTTATATCGCATGTGGTAAATAATAGCGTCGTTAGATACAATTTTCGACAAATACCATAAGAAAACAATGTTTTGAACGCGGTGCTTTAGTTTCCGAATGCAATGTTGCAAAAAGTCCAGATTGTTTCTCTCTCTCTCTCTCTCTCTCTCTCTCTCTCTCTCTCTCTCTCTCTCTCTCTCTCTCTCTCTCTCTCTCTCTCTCTCTCTCTCTCCCTCTTTCTCTCTCACTCACACACACACACACACACACACACACACACACACACATTCAAATATGAATAAAAAGCAGCTCCAGGGATATAAACAATATCGAACACACATACTTGAGTAATGTATTTTGTTAGTTCACGGATAGGCTGCGCTTATAGGCGTAAGAGAATATATACCCTTACGCCTACCCATGAACTAAAAAGACACTTACCTTAACACGGGATAGTTTAGAAAATCTAGTCCGAGATTCCCACCCAACAAGTCAGTAAGAAGACTCAACATCAATAATTTTAGCTGTCTTTGAATTGTTATCTTTATATTTCAGAATCTCTATTGATTTTCTCTAAATATTATAGGTTCTTACGGTAAATGGAAAAACTTCGAACAGCTGCTATTAGGCAAGAAATTGGTTGACAAAATCTCGTACAATAAACATTGAAATACTTTTTAAATTATAGAAGATAACTAACAAGGTCAATTGATAAAAACAGTTTTATATGGTCGTGTTTGTTCCTTTCTCTGCTTAAAAACAGGGGCTCGTTAGTCTGCCCCCATGACTTATTGTTTTTACATAACCGACAATAAAGTAAGTACCAAATAATTACTGGGTCCAGTTTATTCGAATAAAACCCTATTAAGTGGTGTTCCAGCACGGCCACAATCCAAAGTAAAAAAATAAAGAAAATATAGACAGTGTAGATTAGGGAAGATTGGGTATGGCGGTAGTCACAGAATGAGTGAATGCTACACCACCAGTGGCAGTCAACAAGCAAGTAATGCTAGGTCATGTGATAGACTAGTAAAATAGATGTCACTTTAATGGGATAATCATCCGTTAATAATCGTTCCTCTCATCTAGGTTAGTTGTTTACATATTTTCCCTTGCTCTTACACTTGTTGTTATTGCCATTGCTTGAAATTATTGTTCAGTTTCTTTTTCTTTTTCTTTTTTTTTTTTTTGGTTTTTTTGGTTTATGGCGCTCAGATGTGGTTCATGTTTATTTTCTCTCTCTCCCCCCACAATTTCCTTTTTATCACTGACGCTTCTACTGTTTGTGTCATTGGATTATGGTGGCTGAGTTTCTCTTGCCTGTATTGTTGTTGTTGTTGTTCCTATGCTACTGCGAGTGTGGTTGTTGTCGTTCCAGATTTGCCCTTCCTTACAGTAATGGAGGGAAAAGGATGGAGATAGTAGGAGGTGTAGGAAGCAAGGTAGAGAGAGAGGGGGGTCGAAATAGCTGACATTGGTTTTGACAGAGGAGAAAATAAATGAGGATAAATGTTCATAGGGTGTAATGGAAGTAAGTTTGGCAGCGCTACTGTAATAGTAGTAGTAGTAGTAGTAGTAGTAGAAGTTGTAGTAGAAGTTGCAGTAGTAGTGGTAGTAGTGGTGGTGGTGGTGCTGGTGGTGGTGATGCTGCTGCTGCTTCTAGCAGCAGCAGGCGTTGTTAGTATTGGAAGACAAGAAGGCCATCTGGTTTTTCGACAGCAAACTTTAGTAGGTCACAAAAACGCTATATTTTCATTCCTTGTGAGTTTGTAATACTGACTATGAACAAGCCAACCAGCATGCAACCTGCTAATGAAGCCCTCTTGGTTCACATACTCATCATCCCCTCGCTACACCTACTGTGCCTTAACCTTGAAACCTGCACCGACCACTAACAACTATTTTCTTTTCCATAATATTTCTCAATTCTTATTAAGCCTCCACTAAACAACAACTTCTGGAGCTTTGAAACTCTAATCCCCCCCCCCAATGGTTTTCCTATCTCTGTTAAAGTTTATCCTCGAATTATATATTGATCCGGCAAAGCTATCACCAAAGGCGTTCCCGCTGTAACAATCCCTCTTTTGTTTTCCATTCTGAACCCTCGATGGGCCTTTTCTGTGCATGTGTATGTGTTGTGGGAAGTGTGTGTGCTACAAAATCAGTAGTGGTGCCCCCCCCCACCCAGGTACTGTGTTGGGCCCACTCATCTTCATCATTTACATAAACGGCATAGTAGATGTCATCAAACATTCTACATTGAAAACCCTTGCAGATAATTCCAAACTCCAGAAAGTCATAAACGGCATGAGAGACCGAACATGCCTTCAGTCAAATCTGTTTGCTATTGTCCAATGGGAGGCAAAAAACAATATACTTTTAATGAAGATAAATTTGATCCACTATGGGAAAGAGGAAACTTTGAAATTACCATATGCTCTTCCCTCGGGTGACTCCCTAATGTCATCCAACAACACCAGAGGTCTTGGAGTAATTGTTGATAACAAACTAAGCTGGAGTTCCCACGTAAACAACAAGGCTGACTTGGCCCGCAAGATGTGCTCCTGGATTTTAAGAACTTTCCGGTCTAGAGATGCCTACTCCATCATCCTTCTCTGCTCTACTTCTGCCCGACCGCACCTTCAGTACTGTTGCCCACTGAGGTCTCCCCATACGAAGTAACTCATTATAAAAGTAGAAGCACTCCAGGGTTCCATAACAAGAAAGATAGACAGCATGAGAGGCATTGATTATTGGGGTCGACTAAAAAAACTCAATCTCTACTCTCTCTAACGCCGCTAGGAGCGTTACATCATTTGTGTTATGTGGAAAATATTCCATCAATATTGCACAAATGATGTTGGCATCAGTTTTAAAATCCATCCAAGAATTGGCCCCCGTGCTATCCGCCCACTACAAAAATAGAACTTGGTACACATAACAACATTACGTCACAATTACTTTACCTCAACCAGAACAGCTCTATTTAATATCATGCCAAAATACGTCAACCTCCTACATCCGGACATGTCTCAACCAATAACAACCCTTTGCTAGAGTGAGCTATGGTGCTCCATATATGAATAAAGGACTTCAACAGGTGGTGCTATTAAGTTAGACATGACCTGGACCTATACTGGCCGGAAGCTATCAAAGTTATCAAAGCTATGATGAATGTGGGGTTCATTTATACTAAGATAGTAGGTTATTGTATGAGGAGTGTTTGGCTGTTATTTTCACCAGAACGAGAACAAGCTCCCTCGTTTTCCTCTCCTCAATTTACCCTGAGCATCAAACTGCTAAAGTTCAAACCGACCATCAACCATCCCCTCCTTATCTGAAAGAGTCTTCGTACACCCTTGGGCGTCTACAGTTCTTCCTATTGAGACGAAGGAAACTATAAAAGATTTAGCAGTGAAAGTATTCACACTGATATTTGTATCTTTCATAAAACACTTCACAACCTTTTACGTTAGTCAACACCATCAGATATTTCTAACTGTAACCTTTCCTTCTCTTTGTACAGGAAAATCATAGCAATTTTATCTAACGTATCAATTTTTAAGGCAATAGAGGGTGATTTATGAATAATTTTACCACTATTACTGCGACACCGAGTGGCCGCTTAGAGCCTCTATCGTTGGCTCTTCTGTGTGTCATAAGGAATGTGTGTGTGTGTCTTACATATTTCTCTTCACCAAAACTAAATAATATAACAACTAATGCGAGCGTAAATTCCACAGAATTCGACAAATATTCCTATTTCGTTTTTATCTTGTCAAATGACCTTTTATATTTAGTCAATACTGGCATAAATTGACTGGTAATTCACTTCAGCCAAGCCTCGTTAATAGCAATTACGACAGCGGTTTTTTATGGAAGAGTTAGATATTTTGGCAGGAGATTAATGGTGTAGTAGAAAGAAAAAGAAAAGTTTATTTGTTTGTACACACACACACACACACACACACACACACACACACACACACACACACACACACACACACACACACAAACGGAGGTATATATATGTATGTGTGTGTATTTATAGTTGTGTTCATATGTGTGTGTGTATATATATATATATATATATATATAGTGTAGTATATTGCCACTTAAGTGTGGCTGACCCCTAGGGGTGGATGTTACTGTTGCTTTTAGCCCCAGGAGGACATCTCCTCCAGCTGGCTTATCGACACACGACTGTGTCCTGTTTGCCAAGGGAGTTATCCCTCTCACCGCGACCAGCAGCACGAACGTATCCGGATTTCAGGGTTATTTCCCTTCGTCGGCGTTCGACAGCTGATGACCTTGGTGAGAGAGACAAATCTGGCAAATCTTATATCTTCTTTTCCAGTGACATTCTTCACTGATATTGAAAAGGTGAAAACAAGCAATGTTAATTCTCTAAATGAAGTATTAACAGTAACTGCACGATAAAGTGTAGTATATTGCCACTTAAGTGTGGCTGACCCCTAGGGGTGGATGTTACTGTTGCTTTTAGCCCCAGGAGGACATCTCCTCCAGCTGGCTTATCGACACACGACTGTGTCCTGTTTGCCAAGGGAGTTATCCCTCTCACCGCGACCAGCAGCACGAACGTATCCGGATTTCAGGGTTATTTCCCTTCGTCGGCGTTCGACAGCTGATGACCTTGGTGAGAGAGACAAATCTGGCAAATCTTATATCTTCTTTTCCAGTGACATTCTTCACTGATATTGAAAAGGTGAAAACAAGCAATGTTAATTCTCTAAATGAAGTATTAACAGTAACTGCACGATAAAGTGTAGTATATTGCCACTTAAGTGTGGCTGACCCCTAGGGGTGGATGTTACTGTTGCTTTTAGCCAGATTTGTCTCTCTCACCAAGGTCATCAGCTGTCGAACGCCGACGAAGGGAAATAACCCTGAAATCCGGATACGTTCGTGCTGCTGGTCGCGGTGAGAGGGATAACTCCCTTGGCAAACAGGACACAGTCGTGTGTCGATAAGCCAGCTGGAGGAGATGTCCTCCTGGGGCTAAAAGCAACAGTAACATCCACCCCTAGGGGTCAGCCACACTTAAGTGGCAATATACTACACTTTATCGTGCAGTTACTGTTAATACTTCATTTAGAGAATTAACATTGCTTATATATATATATATATATATGAATACACACACACATACACACATATGTATGTATATATATATATATTCACACACTCATAAATATCTATCCCTCTAGCTATGCATGTGTCCGTGTGTATAAGTTTTACGACAAGGCATAAATGAAATATTTTTATTGAAAATATCTTCCCTGAGAGAAAGAGAAAAAGAGCGAGGTGGGGGAATAAACAAATGCCTTGTGTCAAATGTGCATATTTTCTACCCATTTCTTCGTGTATGTCTCAGTATCTCATCGACTGGATACGAGGTGAGTTAATTGCTAATGACGCCTTATGAGGCAGACGCTTACCCATGTTACTGTCTACTTATCTTCGGGCAATCAACGTGTTTTTTGGTTACTGTTATGTTTCCAAGAATTGATAGTTCTGGCAATTGTCTCTTTCCTTCCAATATGTCGCGTAAGTTGCAATTATTACAAAACATGTCTTTATTCGTCTCTCGAAAGGGATGCCCATTTCAATAGTTTAAGAATTTATTTTGCGGAATACTCCTTATAGTCTTATTCGCTTTTAATATTCATGTTCATACCAATAGCAAAATTATTTCTACTACCTCACGATTACCTTTATGTATATACATACACACACACACACACACACACATACACACACACATATATATATATATATATTTCAGTGAATTTGTCCATCCGCATAAACACCTACAATGCATGCATTTTGCCCCTTCATCAACAATGAAAATGCCAAGGTGTTGTTGATTCTCCTTGAAAGACAAATATCTAGAAACTAAAACAGGGTACAGCTCCACAATATAACTTCCCAAAACCCCTCAACCTGCTAAGTAGAGTTATTATGGAACGCATTAGATAAAACACCTGTACCAACAAAACATCTCTCATCGACATTACAATCGGCAAAACGGCACTGCAATATCTTTTGCACTTAAATATCAATATAGGAAGTTAAGAATAAGCACATCGGTTGCACAGTCGTTTTAGCACAGCCATCTTCGTGTCAGTCGTTATATTTTAACATTTCTTTCCTTCTGTCCTCTTTTCCTCCTCTCTCTCTCTCTCTCTCTCTCTCTCTCTCTTTCTCTTTCCCCCACTCTTCCTCTTTATCTGGTTATTTCTGCGAATGTGTGTGCGTTTTCCTCCAGTGCCAAAAATTAGAGACACCAAATCAAACTGATTGTCCAGTGAATTGTGCCAAATCGTTTGTGTCCAAACAGCAACGCTAAATTGATTCATCCCGAAGAAAATCGCAGGTAAAATTGTTGACCCTGGACCAGCGATTTTTGCAGTTTTCCGAATGTGAATACGTTGGTCAAGTCAGAACAAAAGATCTGACATCATTTCATTTAAAGTTCATGATCATTAAAATCAAAGAAAAACCATTTTATGATTAATGCTCCACAGAAGTGACTCGATAGCATCAACTCACAAAGCGACTAATTGAAATGTCCAAACAATTATTTTATTATGGTGAATATGATTGATTGGTTATCTATCGAACGAAATTCTTAGGTATAAGGAACGAAATTTTACCTGGGAAAGAATATTTTGGTTTATCGATACACAATTTTACATATCTACGTATATGTACGTGTGCATATTTAAGGATGTGCAAGTATACATGTGTATCCTTATAAGCAGTTACAATTATGGCGTTTATACGTATATATATATATATATATATATATATATATATATATATATATATATATATATATATACAGACAGAGAGAGAGAGAGAGAGAGAGAGAGAGAGAGATGATAAGGATAAAGCATCACTCTCGAACCCTGCAGACGATTTTCGGCTTTCCGTGGTGAGCAGAGTGGAGAAACGTGCAATGAAGTGTTTTGCTCAAGATCACAATGCATCGCGTAGTCCAGGAGTTGAAACCAAAATCTTACGATTATGAATCCAACACCCGAAGCGCTAGGCCGCACGCCTCCACAATATATACATGTGTGTGTGTGCGTGTGTGTGTGTGCATGCAGATTTACACATAAATGTACTAATATACACATTTATACATGCACATGCACATATACATACACGTATACGTGTGTGTTTGAAAATGTATATATATGTGTAAATTTATATACATATATACATAATATATATATATATATATATATATATATATATATATATATATATATATATATATATATATATATATATATATATATATATATATATAGGCGCAGGAGTGGCTGTGTGGTAAGTAACTTGCTTACCAACCACATGGTTCCGGGTTCAGTCCCACTGCGTGGCACTTTGGGCAAGTGTCTTCTACTATAGCCTCGGGCCGACCAAAGCCTTGTGAGTGGATTTGGTAGACGGAAACTAAAAAAAGCCCGTCGTATATATGTATATATATGTATGTGTGTTTGTGTGTCTGTGTTTGTCCCCCCACCATCGCTTGACAACCGATGCTGGTGTGTTTACGTCCCCGTAACTTAGCGGTTCGGCAAAAAGAGACCGATAGAATAAGTTCTAGGCTTACAAAGAATAAGTCCTGGGGTCGATTTCCTCGACTAAAGGCGGTGCTCCAGCATGGCCGCAGTCAAATGACTGAAACAAGTAAAAGAGAAAAGAGTATATATATACATTATATATATATATATATATATAAAGTGTAGTATATTGCCACTTAAGTGTGGCTGACCCCTAGGGGTGGATGTTACTGTTGCTTTTAGCCCCAGGAGGACATCTCCTCCAGCTGGCTTATCGACACACGACTGTGTCCTGTTTGCCAAGGGAGTTATCCCTCTCACCACGGCCAGCAGCACGAACGTATCCGGATTTCAGGGTTATTTCCCTTCGTCGGCGTTCGACAGCCGATGACCTTGGTGAGAGAGAAAAACCTGGCAAATCTTATATCTTCTTTTCCAGTGGCATTCTTCACTGATATTGAAAAGGTGAAAACAAGCAATGTTAATTCTCTAAATGAAGTATTAACAGTAACTGCACGATAAAGTGTAGTATATTGCCACTTAAGTGTGGCTGACCCCTAGGGGTGGATGTTACTGTTGCTTTTAGCCCCAGAAGGACATCTCCTCCAGCTGGCTTATCGACACACGACTGTGTCCTGTTTGCCAAGGGAGTTATCCCTCTCACCACGGCCAGCAGGTCATCGGCTGTCGAACGCCGACGAAGGGAAATAACCCTGAAATCCGGATACGTTCGTGCTGCTGGCCGTGGTGAGAGGGATAACTCCCTTGGCAAACAGGACACAGTCGTGTGTCGATAAGCCAGCTGGAGGAGATGTCCTCCTGGGGCTAAAAGCAACAGTAACATCCACCCCTAGGGGTCAGCCACACTTAAGTGGCAATATACTACACTTTATCGTGCAGTTACTGTTAATACTTCATTTAGAGAATTAACATTGCTTGTTTTCACCTTTTCAATATCAGTGAAGAATGCCACTGGAAAAGAAGATATAAGATTTGCCAGGTTTTTCTCTCTCACCAAGGTCATCGGCTGTCGAACGCTGACGAAGGGAAATAACCCTGAAATCCGGATACGTTCGTGCTGCTGGCCGTGGTGAGAGGGATAACTCCCTTGGCAAACAGGACACAGTCGTGTGTCGATAAGCCAGCTGGAGGAGATGTCCTCCTGGGGCTAAAAGCAACAGTAACATCCACCCCTAGGGGTCAGCCACACTTAAGTGGCAATATACTACACTTTATCGTGCAGTTACTGTTAATACTTCATTTAGAGAATTAACATTGCTTATATATATATATATATATATATATACATGTGTGTGTGTGTGTGTATGTATGTACGTATATATGTATATATATATATATGCATACATACAGACATATATGTATGCATGCATAATCATAATGACCATTATTAATATTGCACACAGGTATGTATATCTAGATACACACACACACACACACACACACCTCCGCATCCGTAGACATCTGGATATTCGTCTACACATAATAGTGATGAAGTATCTTGATTGAATTTACTTTTTCTTTTCAAATTTCGTTATTAAATACGATGTTGGTGAAATATTGTTTATATTTGAAGAGAATGACATTTTGGTTTGTATAAGAAAATGTAAAAACATGCCAGATTTTGTAAGAAATTGAAAATATTGGAGATATAGCTTGAAACAAAATCAGAAGCAAACAATATCTCTCTCTATGTTAATAGCTGTTGAGCAACGAATTATTTCCCCTCCACATAATCTTTACAGCTTTATAAACTGATTTACTTTAAGGACAGGCAATATTGCAAGCGTTGTCAATTCTTCTTTACATACAAAAATATAACAGACAATAATACAGAATTTCTTTTATATACACCCCCCCACACACACACACACACTGTCATGATGACCAGCAACGTCACCACCGTCATCATTATGTCAATGTTTGTTCGAATATAAACGTAAAAAGAGACTGAAATGTGCATTTAGAAAAGAATAAATGTATACCACTACTACTGTTACTACATTTTGTTCGACGCTCCAACGACTCTGCCAGCTCACTTTTCTCTATCACAGGACTTTGTAAATGAAAAATCTGGTACTTTTATTTTAATGGCTTACAGTGAGTTTCCCTGCTCTAGGTGTTAGGAAGACACTCGACAAGAAATGGAACCAACATTTAAAGAAGATGAACGCTGAACAACATGCTTAACGGCATTTCATCCGTCTTTACGTTCTGAGTTCAAATTTCGCCAAAGTCAGCTTTGCTCTTCATCGTTTTGGGATCAATGAAGTAAGTACCAGTTGTGCACTGGGCTCGAAGCAATCAACTTATCCGAAAACTGCTGGCCTTGTACCAAAATTTGAAATCATTATTGTTGATGTTGTTGTTGTTGTTGTTGCAACAATAATAATAATAATAATGGCAGCATTGTTATCATAACGCCTATTCTCCGCATCCCAGCAACCACAAAAATTACATCACCGTCACCACTAGCTACTATAACCAATAACAAGTAGAACATCAACAGCAGTAAAACATCCCACCCATCCCCTCTTACCAACAACAAATGCAGGGAATATGCTGTATGTTAAAATATGTATATTCTATTTACATTTTTTCACAATATTTGCACAAATCAGATATGTTGTGTTGTGTGAATCTCTACTAAAATAATCCATACTGAACCGAATATAATTTTGCTAAGAAACTGCGTTTAACAAAATGTCCGTTTGCTTCAGATTTGCAGCCAAGTGTTAAGCTTTTGATAAGAGGAAGTGTGCTTGACAAGTGGTTGGAGAGAATTCCGAGTTAAACATTGCGAAAATAGTGTCTGATAAAGATTTTTCTTCTTTTTTCTTTTTTCATCTAATGAAAATGCTGTTGCAAATGTCTGAATAGAAATTGCTCATCAGCATCCATCATCACAAAGTTATCCTTTGTTCATTCATAACAAACCTCAATCTTGGATTCAATATTCCTACAGGAAAAAAATGTTATTTCTGTTATCATGTGCTTTTCCTATTTCTATTCATCTCGGACATGAAACCGCCAACTCACTATTCTTACCTATCTGATAACAGGTGTCAGAATATGTACTACTCCTCTCTCGTCAGCGATTTGTTTTAGTCACCAATGAGTGGTTTGCATGAAACTGGCATAATTCAATTTGTATCATGTTACTTTATTCCGGCCCTTGGGATTTGTCAAAAGTTCAGCAATATAGCTTAACGAAACATTATTTATGCAATGGCATTATTTTGCTTTGCAATAAGATTTATAGACTAACATCTGAAACCTGTAAGCTTGACAAAAAGAAATTCGGAAATGTTTGACAATAAGTAGAATGCACCATCCAAAAGGAGACATCAAAAGACTCTATTTAGGAAGAAGGGGAGGAGGCCGTGGACTCCTACTATTTGAACTGCACTGCAAATTGCTACGATTGCGTAAAATATTATCTGAAGACGCTGAGAACTGGAAGCTAAATACATTTTTTTTAGAACATGTAAACAGCAAAACATTGTATACAGTAACAAGTGAGGCAAGAAAATATTCAAATGAATTCCAAATTCAAGAAGTACCAGAATTAGATAAACTAAGAACAAGCACAGAACAACCCTTACAAAAAAATGCAGCCTTAAGTAATCTAACCGGCAAATGGTAGGAAAAACCACTGCATGGTAAAACCCTAGAGAGAGATAACCATACTATGTTCACAAAACTCTTACCCATCAGTGATGAGTATCCTCATGGTTTAAGACAAGAGACGGAAGAGTTTATTATAGCAGGCCAGGATCAATGCCTACCTACACGAAGCTATCAAGCCAACATCATAAAGACCTGCAGTAGCCCCAGCATGTCGAGTGTATAAAAAAATAGCTTGAAACTATCGAACACATTATCTCAATGTGCAACCTTCTTGAACCCTTAGAGTTTCTCATCAGGCAGGATAGATATACTGGGTAATTTGCAGGAACATGGACCTTTCCTATCAAAGAAACTGTTAGGAACACAAATCACTTTCAGTGTTTGAAAAAATTCATATTTCACTCTTATGGAACTTTTCAGTTTATTCTAAGAGAAATCGGCTAGATGTTATATTGAAGGATTTCTGTCAATATTGTTTAATAGCTACAAAAAGGCAACAAAGCAAGTATTCTTTGGATAACATTGAATAAATTTGCTGACGACTCTTACCAACGGGAAAATCGTAATCGCTAGCTCCGCTAAAACTTAAATTATAACAGTTAAACATGGATTCAACTTAATCAAGGCTCTAAAGGGAAGTCAGTTGAGAATATACATATATTCTTTTATTTGTTTCGGTCATTTGGCGGTGGCCATGCTGGTGCATATGAATGGTGTATGGGATGTATGGGGGTTAGTGGTATTAATTGAAAGGTTAGGGTTAGGGTTAGGGTTAGGGTTAGGGTTAGTGGTATTAATTGAAAGGTTAGTAGTGTTCTCTATTATGTTATGTGTTCATATTTAGTTGTGGAAGATATTTATTGATGAAAGTTGCCTCTTTATTCATTCTTTGTTGTATTGAGATGTTCTGTGAACATTGATAGAAGGGAGAAATTAGGATTAAGATTCCTAGCGCACCTTTCTATTATATATATATAGGAAGAGAGGGAGAGAGAGAGCATACAAACAAAAGAAAATGAGAGAGACCAGGACGAGAGACATTGCGGGAGTGAAAGGATAAGTGAGATTATATATCTAAGAATGAAACCGAAAAGGAAGCCAAGATAATAGTTTGTAACAACCAAACTACGTGTATATTTTCGATATTTAGTTACGTAAATTTCAACCATAGCCACCTTCTCTCTCACTTACTCTCACGTCACATACACACAGTTACACAGACACACACACGTGTCTATCTGCATATGTGTGGACACACACACAATATATATATATATATATATGTATATATATATATATATATATATATATATATATATATATAATGCATGGATGCATTTTCGCAGGCTTGCGGATGGGGTGGGTGACTCTTGTGTGTGTTTTGTGGGTACATGTTTGTTGTGTTGGTGTGTGTTTGTTGGTGTGTGTTTTGTGTGTATGTGTTTTGCGCGTGTGTACGCACGGCTGTTTGTGTTGTTCTGACCTCTCATTTCAATATCGATGTACTCAATATAGAAATATGTAGGGTAACTTATTGGAATGTAGAGTGAAAACGGTCTGATAAGTTTGATAATGAAAATTGATGTTATTACTTTTTTCGACCGTTCTATTTCTGCTTTTTTCCAATGCAAAGAAAAACAGACAAAATAAGAAAGCAAATAAAATAAAATGAACAAGAAACAGACAGAAAGCTTTAAGAAATTTTTGCCATTTTCTATAATAAAGCGTTCCACGTGATTAAGTGTTGTTGCCCTGTGATAACAAAAATAATTTATTGTTTTTGGTTTTCTCATTTTGATTCCACCCCAACACAAACGTTTTTTTTTTTTTCACTTATTAGCAAACTACCTCCTTCTCTTTTCTCTCTCTTTCTCTCACATTCTGTCTGTATGTGTCGTGGTAGAAAAAGGTGAAATAGTACTTAATTCATGCTTATATACATAAATACACATTTTAAAACTTCCCACCCGATATGTATGTATGTATGTGAGTGTATATCTTTCTCCAACACATTCTCTTATAAGAACAGGGGGATCTATTCCATCTCAATCACAGTTTGCAACTTCGAATACTGGTAGAACACGGTTTACTCTGAACGTTTTTGACAAAATTTCTTATTTAAGAAGTAGTAGGTTTCTTCAACCGAATACACGTCGTTGATTGGTTGAAATTACCCAAATACGGCAACTTTAACACGAAATAACTTCTAAAATAAGAAATGTTGTCAAAAACGTTCGGAGTAAACCGTTTTCTACAAGAGAAATTCTACCAGAATTCGAAATTTCAAACTGTTTAGTTAAATAAAAAATTAATTAAAAAATCTGTGATTGAAATGGAATAGATCCGAACTGAGCCTTCTCTCTCCTCTCTCTCCCTCCCTCCCCCCTCCCCCTCCCTCCCTTCTCTCTCCCTTTCTCCCCCCTCCTACTCTCCATCTCTCCCTCCCTCCCTCCTTCCTCTCCCTCTCCCCCTTCTTTCTCTCTGGGGCTGTATGCTTTTTGCATTGCTCGATCCTGAAATCAAATCCATCATTTGATCTTCGGAATCCTAACGCTCAAACAATTAATCCCACTAACACACACACACACACATATATATATATATATATATATATATATATATATATATATATATATTCACCTTTAGGGCGTTGAGATCACGATTGTGAAGTGGTAGTTTTACAGTTTACATAAGCGTGGATAGATCTTAAGTAGTCTGTCTAAATTTGTTTAACTATTTTACTCCCATTAATGAAGAGAAGCATTGCTCTGCATTTGGTGGAAGTAGACATATTGGAGTGTGGTTATCTGTCGCGGAATTTAGCCACGAAGTGAAATGGAGATTCTCTGATGGATCACGTCTTTTACTCTCTGTCCTTAGAAAATTACAGCGTTTTTTGTTTACATCTCAGTTGATTCAATTCTCTTCAAAACACAGACAGAGCAGCAACTTATGAGTAGAATTGGATTGATGACTCTAATGTAAATACATACTGTGTATATAAATATATATGTGTGTGTGGGTGTATTTCTTTCTATATATATATATATATATATATATATATATAAATGCATATACGTGTATGTGAAGTAGTGGTGTTCACGATCGTATTGCTGTTCAGAAGAAAATTTTTTTAAATAGTCTCAATTTTGAGCATCAAGCGAGCTATTGTAAGGTAGAGTATGTCGATTACATCGACCCCAGCGCTAAGCTGGTACTTAATTTATCGACCCCGAAAAGATGAAAGGCAAATTCGACCAACGATGTATTTGAACTCAGAATTTGAATCCGGAATCATTTTGTCTGGTGAGTCTACTAGTCTGCTAGCTCATCGCTGTAATAATAATAATAATAATAATAATTATTATTATTATTACTATTATTATTATTATTATTATTAGTTCTTCTCTCGGCACAATTCTTCCAAATATGTGGGGAAGGGAGCAAGTTGATTATATTGACCCCAGTGCTTAACTGGTATTTATATCATCGACCCCGAAATACTGAAAGGCAAAGTCGAACTCGGCGGAATTTGAACTCGCTGGTCGTGCTAACGAATCTGCCAGCTCTCCGCCTTAATAATAATAATAATAATAATAATAATAATAATGATGATGATGATGATAATCCTTTCCACTATAAGCAAAGGCCTAAAACTTTGAAGGTGGTGGGGCTAAGTGATTTCAGCAAACTCAGTCCTAAAAGAAAAGCAGGACGAATAGCCGCTAAGCATTTTGTTCGGCGTTTTTACAACTGTAGTAGTAGTAGTAGTGATGAAGTATTTTCCCCACTGGCGAAATATTGTCCGCTTGTCTAATGATAGAATATATTATGGCTTGCATCAGCTTATCTTGGCTGAACGAAGAAGAGATAAAATTGTTGCAATCAATAATCAATATCTTCGTTGCTGTTACAATTCCGTTAACGAACACTAGTAATTCTATCGAATTAAGAATTCTGTTTCCATTGTGTGTGTGTGTGTGTGTGTGTGTGTGTGTGTGTGCGCGCGCGCGTCTTTTGTTCTTGTTTATTCTGTTTTCTGTCATTTTTCTCTTTACCACTTTTGTTTCCGGACCGATTTTAAAATTTCCACTAATTGTCACGAAATGTCGACACCAAAAATATTTCATGCTTCATTAACAGTTTTTGGCAGGAATATTTTTTGTTGTTATTACTTTTTAGAGAGAATTCAAAAATAATATGTATACATATATATGTATATATGTACTACGTATGTATGTATGTATGTATGTACGTACACACACATACAATACAAATAATAAACTTATGAATAGAAAACAATTAAAAGGAATTTAATGGCCACCTCCCCTCAAAAGCTTCCTCACGCAAAAATCAAATGAAAATGAGTAAAAACTAAATATAGAATATAAATAGAAAATCATGTTTTAACTGGAAGGAAAGGTAACAAGTAAATTGTGGAAGATTTTATTAAATCTAACGCCATTTGTGTTTTGTTTTCTGTTTTGTTTTTCTTTTTTGTGTTTTGGTTAGTGTTTCGGAAACATAAATCAATCTAGAATGCGCAGTGGTCGCTGCAATTCTAAAAGATATTCTACTCCTGGTCAGAGCAAATGTGAGAAATTTTCAATGGAATAATCCCATCTAAAACTATCTTTTCACTACACTAATTCACTAATGCAATATTGGGAAATTTTACTTGCTTTGATAAACATCTTTAATTCTAGTCGTTAATTTATTTCTTATCATTAATATTCCCCTCCTACGCACAGTTAGCTTCTTCTTTTTTTTTTTTTTGTTTAATTTTAAAAGAAAAATGTTATGACAGTTATTCATCATAATTTCATAAAGAAACTATAAAATATGCGGACATAAATAGCTGAAAATGATACACTGAACGCTTAACAATTGGAAGAAATAAAATCTTAAATTCTGAATTAAACAGAACGGAAAAAATATTGTTAGAAAAAGAAATCAAGAAACAAACCTAAGATCATTTCTCATACAGATTATATTTGATTATGTGGCGATTAACTGTTTATTGCATGCTGACCACGTGGTGTAATATTTTATCTACTCATGTGATTGCCATCTATTATATTAGCATGATGCTTTTTAATTTGGTGTTAGCCTGCTTTAGGTGTCACCATTTTTAATATTCCTAATTCCATTTAAGGTGGCGATCTAGCAGAATCGTTAGCAAGCCAGCCGAACTGCTTAGCGGTCTTTTGTTTCTCTTCAGTTTTTTGAGTTCAAATTCCGCTGAGATCGACATTGCTTTTCATCCTTTTGAGGACGATAAAATAAGTACCAACCGGTCCCTGGGGGACGATGTAATCGACTAGCCCCCCGGCTCCTCCTCAGAAATAGAAGTCTTCTGCCAAAATTTGAAATCAATATTCTTAATTTCATTTATTTTCTATACTTTTTTATAATCTAATGGTTGGGGGGGGGGGGGTTAAACGTCCGACGTCGGACGAAATGCTTTGCGATATTGCCCAACATAATGAATTGAAACTCATCGACTGTGAGGGCTTCTACAAAAATTCCCTCTCACATAGCTGGTACGATTAACTTGGTTGTAAAGCCCCACAAAATGTCTACCCATATGCCTTTGTTAACTATTAATATAAAGATAATGTATCGGTGAGCAAGCTAGAGAATAACGAAAAAAAAAACGGCTAAGTCTTGAGTCGAAATAACTTTGCCTTTCGTTCTTCTAATGGTCCCTAAAATAAAGTACAGAATCATTCCCCAAATTGTAGGCCTAGTGTTGAAATAATAACTGTTTTATAACCAGAATATATTTACTAAGAGAAAATGAGAGTCTGTCCAAAACATGATCTGTTATTGATACGATCTGCTCCATTCACTAAGGTAGGCAACTTCTTATTGTCCGACACTCGTAACTGAATTCAACGCGATGTTGGCAATTGTAACAATGTCTGCCAACATGTATCCCTCGATCAATATATACATTCTTAGAGAGTTACACTCAATTTACCGCCCGGTTTAACACCACATTTTCATCTTAGGTACCTGTAGCGGAGATCACTGTGTTCCGGGCATTTGGGCCAGGACTCCACTGCGATAATTTCCTCACTTATTTCTATCACACACTGTGACTACATTATACTCAGTGGGTGGGTGTGCGCGTATATGTGTATGTGTGAGTGTGTATGTGTCCGTATATGTCTATAGATAGATAGATAGATAGATAGATAGACTGACAGATAGAAATTTTCCAAGTAAAGTCGTCTATCTATCTATCTATCTATCTATCTATCTATCTATCTATCTATCTATCTATCTATCTATCTATTTATCTATCTATCTATCTATCATTCTGTCTATCTATCTATCCATCTGTCTATCTATCTATCTATCTATTTATCTACCTAGCTATTTATTTATCCATAGATTTATCTATATATCTTATATTCATTCATTCCTTTTGTGACTCTGCGTGCGTGTGTGTGTGTGTGTGTGTGTGTGTGTGTGTGTGTGTGTGTGTGTGTGTGTGTGTGTGTGTGTGTGTGTGTGTGTACTATACAACAAAGATTGACTCTACAGGAAACTTTCAAAATAAAGCATTTCATTATGTATTAAATATTTTACAGTTGTTGTGATTGAACTCTAAAGAACATAACACATTCATCTGATATGAATTAAAGCAAGACTGCCTTCATCTGTATTGCGTATTGTAGTATCTAAAGAAGTGGAGACCGCAAAAGAAATCCGACAAAACTTGTAATATATCCTCAGGGGAAATTTCAAGATATTTTATATTCCGCTAAAACACGTTAACTACTCTGCCATATTTTCTATGTTTAATATATTATAATTCTAGTCTATTAAATATCGGTGGCTACTTTTAATCATACTTTAATATTCTTTGCTTCATATTCGAATGTAATTCTCAACTTCTCTCACTCTATTCCTTTCTCTCTCCTACTCTTTAGACGTACGCTCAATACGCATATAAATGCATACATAGGTATATATATATATATATATATATATATATATATATATATATATATATATATATATATATATATATATAGCATTATATCAATAAACGCTACTTCATGTGCCTCTTAATTAATTAAGTGCGGTTTGCACGTCTGAACAAATGTAGCATTTGCTGTTTATATATAAGAATAACCAGTCCTTTGTGGAGTGTTGGAAGTAGAATCAGAAAGACGTAGAAACGCAGACGTCCAACGATCCGGTGACGTTATTCATTGCTTCCATACATACACACGTGTATGTGTGTGTGTGTGTGTGTGTGTGTGTGTGTGTGTAATCTTTTATTCAGGTGGGAAACCTTGATAGAGAGTTTGTGGATCTCTTGGAAAAGAAATAAAGAGTTTTGAAACCAGAAAGCTTGCAGTGTTCTTTGCTGGAGGCACCAATGATACCAAGTGGTGGTCTGTGGTCGGGCGACATGTTATATCTATCACCGAAGCAGGCCATGGTAGAATTTGAACACAGAACAGGACGAGCTGTAACAAATACCGCAAGACATCCCATCTGACATTCTGTGAGTTCCGCCACTCCACCACCTTCGATTAATTCTATTCCATCCACCCGAAAGTCGACCAACTCTACCAATTAACCACCTCTGAAGAAACGTGTGTGTAGCTGTATGTACCTGTATGTGTGCGTGTGGATGGGGGTAGGTAGGTGTGTATCTGTGTGTGTGTGTGTACGTGTGTGTGTGCGCGCCTGCATGTTATGAATGATATGAATTAAATTCATATCTATTAGAGTTCGTCATTTTCACCATTCGTCGTCTTAGCAATTAAAGAAAGTCTTACCTACTATCTGCATCAACCATTCCAATCATGCCGCCTTGAAATATACGAACTTACGCGAGCAAAACACACACACACACGTACACACACACACACACATATACACAAAGGTCAATCTTTTTGGAATCTTTATCATCGACTTTGGAGTGCCCATGTGGTCTCATTAATATCAAAAATAGACCTCATAGTATGCATATCAGTCAACAGCAGACTTTTTGTATGAGATATCTTAGGCAAATGTTTAAGGTTTAATTGGGATGATAGAGTAAAGAATAACACTGTCCTGGAAGTATGTGGTGTATCTGGTACAGAAGCTATCTTAATCAAGATTTAGATGCGATGATGGAAGAATGCGATGCTATCAAGGAATAATATTTGTGCCATAAATAGCCCTTGACGTTAAACCTGCCATAAAGAATATCTAATGTCCAGATATGGCTGTCCAAATCACTACAGTCACCGTCATGTTCAAGTTAAGGACCAAACTGTTAGGGAGGAGCGCTTCTTTGTATTGTCTCCATCATAAACTTTTCCTGAACTTGGAAAAAAAGGTGAATGAGGACTCATGAGAGAAAATGACTTGCTCCATAGCGGCTCGTTTTTGTGAACTTTGCCGTTTGCTCACGATGGTGCCGGCCGGAGCTGGTTTCACGTTCGTTGGCATGCCAACAGGATTTTAAAACCTGTGTTTTTCGAAACGTTGAGCAATTCAGCAGTTTCAGTGAGTGGAACCTCAATGAATAGCGCACCAATAACTTGCCCTCTTGGAAAATTAAATAGGTCACGCATTTTAATTTATTCGAATATAAATATCTGCAAAAGAAAACAAAATCAATACGTGTATACGTGTGTGTATATGTCCGTGTGTGTGTGTGTGTGTGTGTGTGTGTGTGTGTGTGTGTGTGTGTGCCTGCCTATGTGTGTGTACGTGTGTATGTATGCATTTATGTTTACCCACATACATACGCTTGCAGAGAATGCTACATTGAATTTATCTCAAGTAAGCCATTCATTATAAGTGTATGTATATGTGGTGTGTGTGTGTGTGTGTGTGTGTGTGTGTGTGTGTGTGTGTGTGTGAATACATGCACAAATATCTCGACATTCATTATTAAATATGCAATATATTTCATTTCTCTTGTTCTAGTTTTGTCTTACAAACGTTTCTTACGTAATTCCTTCTTGCTACAGTGTGTCAGTCAGCTCGGAACCCTTTCATTACATTCCGCACTCAGCCTCTAATATTCTATGATTACTCAAACATTTTGACAATGCATCAAAGGGAAGCAATTTCTGATTACGCATTTTATCAAAATGAATGCAGCTGATTAATTCTAGCTTGCTAAATTATGCAGAATATACTTCCTTTTTGAATCTTTTTGTTTCTTTTTTTGTGTGTGTGTTTTTACTAAATAGTAATAAGTTTAGCCATATATGGACATACAACGTACCGTATATTATGTCTGAAATGCAATAAAAATTATGATAATTGTTTCATAACGACAGAAAACAATAATTGTCATAATATTTGTAATGATTTACTTCCCAGACGGCTTCAATGATACATTAATGATACGAGTCAGAGGAGGATCCCGAAGGAGTGTATTGATACACACACACACACACACACACACATATGCACGCACGCACGTACTTTGCGGTGACTTTCACCAAATTCTGCTTCCAAGATATCAGTCAATCTGAGCAGTAGACATTTTTTCTAAAGTGCCGTGCAGTTGAAGCGAAACGGAAACAACATGGCTGCAAATCACTTCTTAACCACAGAGCGATATGTGTGTGTAGAGAGAGAGAGAGCGTATAGGGAGATCAACCGGAAGAACAGGAGAGCGTGCAAGCGCACTCACGCATGCGCGGCACGCGCTTGTGTGTGTGAAGTTCCAGGTCTACTTCTCAGTAAACCTATACTTGAAGGCGCTCCAGCCGTAACCAGTGTCTCGTTTGTTACATTTAAGTTTTCATTGGCTAATATACCCTATGTTTAATACTACAGGGTGGGATTTGATAGCATGCAGCTTCTATTTCTAATAGAATGGACCTCTGGGGTATGGTCCCTTCTGTAAGAAATGTGTACTTCACTGTCTTTGTGAATGTTAATGACTTCTTCATTGCTGCACGTGCATGTCTGTGTATGTTTAGTGTATAGTCGCGGGGTAGGTGTGTGTGTGTGTGTTTCTTTGCACTGAAATCTGAGAATGTCATTTCATATGTGCGCTTCTTGCGGCATTATCTCTGCTTGTGCTCGTGTGTGTTCGTGGGTGTGTAGGTTCCTGTGTCTGTATATATGTCAGTGCGCCCCTCTGTGTGTGCTTGTGTGTGTGTGTGTGTGTAGGCTCCTGTGTTAGAGCTCGTATATGTCAGCGTTCTTGTGTGAGTGTACTCGTGTGTGTGTGTGTGTGTGTGTGTGTGTGTGTGTGTGTGTGTGTGTGTGCTGCAGTTTGTTTTGTAAGTATGGGTGTGAGCTGAATGTGATTTGGTCAGTGTGTAGGTGTGAATGTTTGTGTGCGTGTTGTTGCTGAGTTTGTCTTTGTAAGGGCGTGTATTTGTACTGTGTGAGTGAAAGAATGTTTCTATTTTTGTGTTTTATAAGTGTATGTGTGTATGATTGAATATTTGAGTTGTGTGTGTGTGAGTGTGTACGAGCATCTCTGAAAGAGAAAGCAATATTAAAGAAAAAATCTTTTGAGAACAGGGCAAATCTTTTCAAGTTGATATGATTAATGAAAGAAGAGGCTGGCTTGTTGGCCTGTTGGCCTGTTGGCGAAGCTGTTGGGATGGCTTTCCGTCAGATTGCCTCCAGTTATATGCAACAGGACACTTTTATTCGCCTTAACTTTTCACGTCATCCATCGCATCATAGAGTTTTAGCAGAACTTCGTTATTTGAATAAATTTTGATTCATGAAGGAAATACACAAATTAATAGACACACACACACGTCCACCCATACGCGCATACACTAAAGAAGAAAGCAAAAAAAATGGAATATGTAAATGTTGCTAATCCGGTTTCTATGTTCTGCGAATAACATTTTGATACCCTTTCAAAACATATCTCGTATTCTCAACAACAAATAAATGTTGTCAAAGTTCTCAGTTTTTCTAATGCTTTGATTATTTAAATGTAGATGACTTCTGTCAATTTCGAACACGAAATGTCCATGCTGCAGCACGACCTTATAAAATGAGATTCGTGATTGTGTGAGTGTGTCTGTGAGGATTGAAGATATGTATGTACATGGGTATATATTATGTGTGTGTATGTGTGAGTGTGTGTATTAAACCATCGTCTGATTGGCTTAACTAGCTGAAACTGACATATATATATATATATACATATATATATATATATATATATATATATATATATATATATATATATATATATATATGGGGGGGGATGCATATAGTTGAAATTTACAGAAAAACACAAGACGAAGACAGGTGTATAAACAACAAGCAGGTGTATTAGTTTGACGCTCGGGAAGGGGAGTATGTATATATATATAATACCAATTACAAGAGATGGAATCAGTATTAAAACTTCATTGTGTACAATATATGTTTCGACCCGGGTACATCGATGACAATAGGTAGCCTAACCTCTGCCGGTGCTCTATTCAACATTCGAGTTATCGACTTATACTAATTTGTCTAAATTATTAATTGTTATTATTATTATCATTATCATCATTATTATTGTTATTTTTATTATGAAAGACTCTCGGATAGTTCTTAATTATCGGTTGTTCTTTACTTGAAAGCAGGCAATAACAAATTACCAAAGGTTTCAAATAGTGCTTCTCTTGTGACTCAAAGAGACAATAATTCCCTTAGAATGCGAGCTGTACCCAACAACGATCGTCTTTTAGACTGAGCTGCAATCCTAGATTAGACGTAGACCAAGGAGGAGCGCTTGGCACCTCGAGGGCCGTCAAGCGCTCACAGCACTCCGCCAGGTGGACAATGCGATCGGTGGTAGTACCACACTAGCATTGTATAGAGGGCTAGTGGAGGGAAAGTGCGACGACGTTCTCTGAGAAGTTCTGGGCGTCGATGAGAATCAACTAACCGGTCTATTTCGGAGAACTTTCGGGCCTGGACCTATGGATAACTTCCAGAAATCCCTTGCCTGACAGTGTTACCGAGGGGCGCGGCCAGTTCGGGATAAACTTTACAGGTACGGAAGTGCCGTCAACCGGGCCTGTCCGAGGTGTGCACAGAACGATGAAAGTGTTCTGCACGCCCTAATCCAGAGCCTGAGTATTCCTGACCTCTGGGTTTATATCGAACACCTGCTGTCGCGTGTAGGACGGATCCGGCTATCAACTGAATCCATTGTGGAGATTGCCCTGCCGCTCTCCTCTGACCGGGAGAGGCAAGCAATTTTCATTTGTCTAGTGGCTGTAGTGAAAGAGATATTATGATGGACCTGTTTGAAAGGGCTAAAAGAGGCACTTTCCTCTTTGGCCAAGCCCTCATCAACTTTTTCGAGTTTCACTTGAAAAGGAAGTTGAGGGTGGAGAGGGAAGTATTGCCTTGTAGCAAGTTTGTTGAAAGTGGGGGTGGGGGTGAATGTTGGAAATACGTTGGAAATACAACGAATACTTCATTGACACCAAATTCACGGCCCATAACAACAAAGCTCCCATCATCACGTATTCCTCTTATCTTCCCTACTTATCACTGTAGATAATACATTTGTCTGCGTCGCTTTTTAGTATCAGGATCCTTCCTATGTTTTCTCTTCACTGGTGCGATGTTACGTAAACATAAGCGATAGCCAATTCATACTGGCAGTTCGGTATTATGGGGAGTTTCTGGGGAGCCTGTTTGCGGTACAAGAAGAATCTTCGACTGCTAAACGAATTGTGTTATCGCGCAACAATCTGTAATGAGTGTAACAAGTTTCACAGTTGAGCATAAAGCGTTGTCCTGGATCAGTGAAGAATAAATCAGTGATAAATGAGGCTGCATGTATTCGCTTCCCCGTAAACTCACTTCCTCCTCAGCCATTTTCGTACAGAATGTTTTACATACTGACACAGCTGACGACTTGAGATTCTATGAGGCGTATGGTAAGCTATTGGTTATGTAGCCTATTTTGTTCATGTCGACTTTATGTATGACTATGTGTGTGTGTGTGTGTGTGTGTGTGTGTGTGTGTGTGTGTGTGTGTGTGTGTGTGTGTGTGTGTGTGTGTAACGGATCAACTATGTGAGCCCTCTACGAAGGTTGTATAATGTCTGTAAGTGCACAAGGTTGAAGTATTTGAAAGAGAAATAGTATCACTAATTTACATTTATTTGTTCTCTTATGAAATATAACTTAAGTGCAGTGTGAACAATGTGTTGAGTATAGCGGTATCTTAACATAATTGATGATCTGAAATCTCGTACCAACGACTACAAAGATCCAGTGTTCACATATTGAAGAATAACAATGGTAACACTTGACGACAAAACCTTACAAAATAAAGGTGATGAGTTCTTTATTGATGTTCTTTGACCTTCTGTTTTAAAGATGAAGCATCGGGCAATTTTGTTAGGTTATTAATTAATTCAATACGATTTGTTCACTTTAATAATAATGTCTGAATTTAGCTATCGTTCCAATCAACGGAAATACCTGAAAATATTTATAACGATATTTCTTTTTTTCACTGCAATACTTCCCCCCATTATGTTATTATGTTTAATATACCATCAACACCCCCACCCACATCTCGCATAGTCAATAGACAACCCACAACTTCACCATGTGCTACACGAAAACTTCATAACCTTTTTCATTGTTCTATAAAGATTCAATTAAACACCCTATGATTAATAATCATTTATAAAAGAAATAATTAATAGAAGAATTCTTTTGTGAATCTATATATGTTTTAATGACTTAAGATTTATTGTCAGTAGAAGAGCTTTTGAAGGAAAAACCAATAAAGAAATGTAAAACAGAAATCACAATAAAAAAAAGCCAACATGTTTCTTAATTCTACATCGTTCACTCTTTCTATTTAGGAAACAATACAATTGTTTGTAGTTCATTATCAATATTTATTATACAATATTTATTAAAAGAAGTTTCATTAGTTATTTTAACAGATAATCTGAGAGAGAAATGAAAACATAATTGAACCAAACGATATTTCTGAAACAATAAAACTACGTTGCAAGCATGTATAACTTTGTAAAAGTAAATCTAAGTTTAGGGTATTTAAAGAAAGTTCTCTGAAAGCAAAAGAAGTCTGCGAGAATCTAGAGAACGCTCGAAATCTGTTGCACGTGAAACGTAAAATTAGCTCTTAAAAAGGTCTCGGTATATGTGAAACTTGGTGTGGGGGTGGGGGGTTTTGGTATATGTGCACATCTATATGCGTGTGGCTTAATGTTTGTGTGGGGAATTTTGTTTTTAAATTACACGATACACATTGCATGCAAATCAAATAATTATCAAGTTTCAACAAAGACGAAAAATTTGAAGAATTTTGAATTATTTCCTAGCCCAAAATATATCTTTGCCCGACTTCATAGTTCATATCATAAAGGTTCTTTGCATCAATTATGCCACAACAGAACGTCAGTGAATCCAAAATTGTTCACATGAAGATGGTCAAGCCTTGGCAGCAGCAGCAGCTTAAAAATTCCAAACGGATGAGAGGCAAAGCTGACATCGTTGGAAATTGAACTTAGAACGTATAGACGGACGAAATGCTGCTAAGCATTTTTCCCGGCATGCTAATGATTTTAGTAGCTCGTCACCTCATAATGCAGTAAAGATATTCTTTCCTACTCAAGGCACAAGGCCCGAAATTTTGGGTGAAGGGACCAGTCGATTAGATAGACCCCAGTACGCAACTTGTACTTAATTTATCAACCCCAAAAGGATGAAAGGCAAAGTCGACCTCGGCGAAAGTTGAACTCAGAACGTAAAGACAGACGAAATACCGCTAAGCATTTCGTCCAACGTGCTAACGTTTCTCCCAGCTCACCGCCTTAATGCAGTAAAGTTATTGAAAATTAATTAAGCATTGGTGTAACATAGGCTCCATATTGGTCAATAGAGTAAAATCTATACAGCAACGTTATAATTCTTGAACAATAAAATATTTGAAAATTTCCTTCGAGATTCTTTTTAAAATAAAATGTTTGAATAACCACTTTTAGTGTAAGCAAGAACGAATTGCAACCGTACAGTGGTATATGTATGCATATATGTGTATGTATGTGTTTGTATGTATATATATATATATATATATATATATATATATATATATATATATATATATATATATATATGGGAGAATATACAAATAATAACAACAGACGAGGACAGGTGGTATATATATATACAGAGAGAGAGATGTGAGTATAAATATATATATGTGTGTGTGTGAATATATATATGTATGTATGCATACGTATATCCATATAAGTACGTATGAATAGATGTATATAAATATATGTGTGCATGTAGATAGATAGACGCTAAATGAAGTTTTGATGCTGAATCGATGGACGTATCAAATGTTAATTGCTGAAGCAAGACGTTTTTACTATCACACTTCTTTCATATTTGATATTTATGGAATCATTTGTAAAATCGATTTTACTCTCAAAATCTGCAGGTTTGAACAACTTAACTCTTTTACTAATCCACCAAAATTAATTAACTTCGTATTTTTCCCTTTTCCTGTTTACTAATTAGCTCATCCTTTCATAGGTTCTTCCCAAATTCACTCACCATGTTTGTTATTTTTATGGGGGGGGGCGACTAGAGGGATGCAAATTGGATTAACATTTTATTATTTTAGAACATGCAACAATGTGCACCAAGTGCACATTGTTGTAATTAGAACTGAGTGCCATAAATTAGACTTATAATGCAGCTTCTGCCATGGATTTTGGTGGAATAAATACCGCGTTAGGTACAAGGTAGATCTAGATATTTCTAGTAACTCATACTTCCTCTAGACTATCAACAGTTTTCTTATCAATTTCAAGTATCTAGTTGAGCTGATAGGATTTTGTCGAAGGTTCACTTGGCTAATGAGATGTAAATGTGATTAAATCTGGAGATGAAGACAAACGTATCTGATTTTACACACTGGTTCCTTTGAATTTATTTAATGTAAGATTTCTTGAATTAAATAACACTTTTATACCGTTTGCTATTTATTTTATGTGTTTGAGCTGGCGTATCGAGTACGCAGTAGGGCGTAGGTAGATAACGGATATATGTTGCTACCAATCACGCAGCTTGAAAAATAAAAATAATAATAATAATAAATTTAAATGAGAAAAGAAGCAAGAACTAGTAGTTAATGTTATTTCTCATAGACCTGCTCGATCAGGCCTGATCTATTAAACGAACTGCGAGAAAAAAAAAACAACAAAAGAACTGAGGATTGTTAAATAGAGGAAGAGGCGAGGAATTTAGTGAAGTCAGTGCTTACTGAAAGATAATAAATAATGGTGACCTTGAAACAGAAGTTTGAAATTCTGTGATTAGAAAACAACGAGGTTATAATCTCTGAAAAGGCAAAACACTGCAACATTTGTTACAAATTCTTCACAAACCAATACTGTATACTTCTCCATACTTATTTAGACCACGAAAGAATGGAAATCAAACTAAATCTTGTCGAAATTTGAACTCAGAATGCAAAAATAATAACCAGGATAATGATTTCTGCATCTAATTTAGGCAAAAACAGAAATTATTACTACAACTAATAATCCTTTCCATTATAGACACAAGGCCTGACATTTGAGGGAAGGTGGTGGTTGATTACATCAACCTCAGTGTTGATGTAATCGACCCTGAAAGGATGAAACACAAAGTTGACCTCGGCACAATTTCAACTCAGAAAGTGAAAATTCAGTGTTCGAGGAAGCACCTCCATCTCGACTGTCACACTTCCTTTTAAATAGAATTTCAGAATGTCGATGGAGGCTCGGCCGAGGAAACAATTGTCTCTCTACTGTTATTTAAGTCTCGATCACTGCACGACTTCTTTCGCCAACGCTCCCAATAGCGCCAAGCATCATTTGCATTGCCCAGCCAAAGGAAGACGGCGGAACGATCTTTACGATGAAGTCGCCCGATAGTCCTCCGTCTTCTCACGCCCCACAAAATTCCAGGCCTTGTGCCTAGAGTAAGAAAGAATGTGTGTGTGTATGTGCATACACATAATAAACAAGAAACCTTTTAACTGGTCCAAAAATGAAGCGAATCTAAATGCTATATATATATATGTGTGTGTGTATGTTACAATGCACAGAAACACACCACACACACACTCACACACACACACACACACACACACACACACACACACATGGACATACCCATACATGTACACACACACACACACACACACAAAATAGATAGTATAATATACTTTCGCATGTTTACGCATCAAGTTTTATGATTGATTTCGATGTGAGAGGAACAGGTTTTAATATTTTTTCTCTTTTTTTTTTTTTTTGTATGTGTTTCACAAAGAATTTGGGGCACTGAGATGAAGAGGAAGAAAATTTAATTTTCCTCAAAATAATTTTCCAATAAAAATTTAAGTGTGTTTGTGCAAAATTGCTTTGCTTGTTTCATGACTGGTTAACTTCTAGATTACTTTTCGATATCCATCAATATGGCAAGTAGAAATTATTTTCCAGACATAAATATGTCCTATAATTGACGTATTTAGATATATTTTGGACACTCTGTTACAGACAGCGAGAAATCATATATTTCACTGGTTTTTCACTTGCAGAATTAAAAAGATTACATAGGTGCAGGAGTGGCTGTGTGGTAAGTAGCTTGCTTACCAACCACATGGTTCCGGGTTCAGTCACACTGCGTGGCAACTTGGGCAAGTGTCTTCTACTATAGCCTCGGGCCGACCAAAGCCTTGTGAGTGGATTTGGTAGAAGGAAACTGAAAAACGTCCGACGTATATATGTATATATATATATATATATATATATATATATATATATATATATATATATATATGTGTGTGTGTGTGTGTGTATGTGTGTTTGTGTGTCTGTGTTTGTGTCCATCCCCACCAATATCGCTTAACAACCGATGCTGGTGTGTTTACGTCCGCGTAACTTAGCGGATCGGCAAAAACAGGCTTACAAAGAATAAGTCCTGGGATCGATTTGCTCCACTAAAGGCGGTGCTCCAGCATGGCCACAGTTAAATGTCTAAAACAAAAGAGTGACAAACGTTCCAGTGATGTGT